>NW_027287117.1:1995000-2090000 GCF_022747635.1 Hetaerina americana
GCCCGAGGGTAGCCCACGTTTGCCACAATGGAGGAAAAGTTCAAGGACGCTAGAAGAGAACTCAAAAAGGCCATCAAGGAAGCCAAAACCGAGAGCTGGAAAGAGCTTATCAGTGAGGTTGACAGCGACCCGTGGGGCAGGCCATATAAGGTTGTCATGAGTCGACTGAAGAGCCAGCCCATGCCATCGCCTACCTGTCCAGTGCTACTCAGGAGAATTGTATCAACTCTGTTCCCTGAACAGAAAGAGGAGAGTTATGATTTCGAGGAGAAGGCAGACGGGGAAATTCCAGCCATCACGGAAGAGGAGATGCTCACTGCAACAGCAAGGGTGAAAAACAACAAAGCTCCTGGCATTGACGGAATCCCAAACGTGGCCCTGAAGATAGCCATCAAGGCTGCACCTGCGATGTTCCTTGATATGTATAATACATGTCTCGAGGAAGGAAAATTCCCGGATAAATGGAAATGGCAGAGACTAGTTCTACTGCCTAAAGGAAAAAAGCCTCCGGACGAACCATCATCGTATCGTCCGCTCTGTATGTTGGACACGGTTGGAAAAGTCTTCGAAAGGATCATTTATAACAGGATCGAGGATGTCGTGGATCCCTTGCTGGCGGAAACCCAGTATGGTTTTAGAAAATCCCGCTCTACGTTGGATGCCATAAGCGAGGTGGTCAGTACTGCAAAAGACGCAATATCAGGAAAAAGGTATACAAGAGGCTCCAAGCAGTACTGCTTGATTGCCACACTAGATATCAAAAATGCCTTTAATTCAGTGAGTTGGAAGTGTGTCATGGAGGCTCTAAAGGGGTTTAATGTCCCATGGTGTCTTCGGAGGATGGTGGCGAGTTACCTACATAACAGGTTTCTAGTGTACAACACAGAAGACGGACCGAAGACGTATAGAGTGACTGGAGGGGTTCCCCAGGGCTCAGTACTGGGGCCACTCCTGTGGAACATCCTCTACAATTCGGTACTGCTGCTGAGACTACCGCGCGAGGTGCGCCTCGTGGCATTCGCTGATGACTTGGCGGTAGTAATTACCGCTAAACTTGTGGAACAAGTCACCGCTATATTCGGGGAGGCTTTCTTTGCGATCAAGAAATGGATGTTTTCTGTCGGATTGCAATTGGCAGAACATAAAACTGAAGCGCTTCTCGTTTCAAGCAGAAGGCGGTGCGAGAAAGTGACTCTTTACGCCGGCAATACCGAGATCAAATCGCGGCCGTTCATTCGGTATCTTGGGGTGACCCTAGACACCAGGCTAAATTTCAAGGAGCAGGTGGGGCAAGTCAGTGGCAAAGCTTCTTTAGTGGCTTCCACACTGCAACGGCTTATGCCCAATGTTGGTGGCCCCAAGCAGAAAAGAAGACAACTGCTGGCATCGGTTATAACCTCAGTGCTAACCTATGGGATACCCATATGGGCTGATGCACTGCTGAGTAAGGGGTATCGAAGGAAGGTAGCAGCGCCATACCGGATTAGTGCTTTGCGGGTGGCAAGCGCTTTTCGGACAGTTTCCGAGGACGCCATAAACGTGATTTCGAGTATGTTACCAGTGGAGCTCCTGGCAAAGGAAAGGAAGAAATGGTATCGACAGGAGAATCCGGGTGAGACCAGAAAAGAAATAAGAGAAGAGATTTTTAATGAATGGCAGAGATTGTGGGACACATCAATGAAGGGAAGATGGACGCACCGGCTTATCCCTAACGTGGCGAAATGGGTAAATCGGTCCCACGGGGAGCTCAATTACTACCTCACGCAGGTGCTATCGGGACATGGGTGTTATCGTGCGTATCTGCACAAATACAAGCATGAGGATTCGCCGTATTGCCCAACGTGCCAAGGAGTCGAGGAGAATGCTGAACACGTGATTTTTGAGTGCCCACGGTTCAGTGCATCGCGAGATACCCTTGTATTAAAGTTAAACACTCAACTCACGCCAGAGACCTTGGTGGAACATATGATTTCGTCGGAATCAACCTGGAGCGTGATTTGCGACTTCATTACCGCCATCATGAAGGAGCTACGAAGAGAAGAGCGCGCCAGGAGCGCAACAATGGAAACGGAAGCATAGAACTAGAGAAAAAGCTACGGCTAATGGTCTCTCCTGTGAAGTAATAAGCCACCAGCAGTACCGCAGGAGAAAACAAAGACCATAGAGGAAGAGACGAGGGGTTTTAGTCGGTGGGAGTCCGACACGAGGGACAGGAAACATGAGGGTTTCTTGTCTATCAGTGCATAAAGCATTTCCCCTGAACTCTTTAAAAAAAAAAAAACACATATACATACACACACATATACATACACACACATATACATACACACACATATATATACACATACACATACACATATACATACACATACACATATACATACACATATACATACATATATACATACATATACACATACATATACATATACATATATATACATATATATATATATATATATATATATATACATACATATATACATACATATATACATACATATATACATACATATATACATACATATATATATACATATATATATACATATATATACATATATATATATATACATATATATATAAACATACATATATATATATATATATATATATATATATATACACACACACATGTATATATATATATATATATATATACACACACACATGTATTTATATATATAATATATATATAATTATTATTATTAGGAAATCTACCAGTTAAGGTAGGTTTTTGGATATACACAGCTGCTAAATAAAACATTTTTTGACCCCTAACAAAACACAAAATCCAGCTACTTTATATCAGGTCCCTCATCATCTCTGAGTACTTTCTTCCTACCTTCATCCCGTCCAACATCCCTATCCTGTTCCTTCCCTCTCCTCGTTTGTCTAACATTCTTCCCTCCATTACAGCCTTCAGCATCCCACTGCCGGTCAACACCCCCTTCATCCACTTTTCCTGCCTCCATAGGATTGCTCCCAACAAACCCCTCTCCTTCGCCCACCATACCAAGTACTTCCTCATTTGTTTTCTTCTCTGTCCATTTCACCTTCTCCATTCTTCTCCACACCCACATTTCAAAGGCCTCCAATCTAAGTCTATCCTCCTGCTTCAATGACCACGTTTCCGCACCGTACATAGCTACGCTCCATATCAAAGCTTTTACGAGTCGTTTCTTAACATCCTTACTCAAAGTCCCCGTCATCAACTCCCTCCTCCTCGTGAAAGCCTCTTTGCCTAGCGCAATTCTTCTCCTTACGTCCCTACTACTTTGACCGTGTTGGTCCAAAACACTACCGAGATACGTAAACTGTTCTACCTGCTCTAGTTTTTGCCCTCGTATTTTAATGTCAAGCTTGCCCTTTTTCTTTCTAGAAAATCGCATAACCTTTGTTTTATTAATGTTGATTATCATCCCATACCTGTCGCACTGAATTTCCAATTCACTCAGCAAAGCTTGCAGCCCCTTGGCTGACTGACAAACTAAAGCTTGGTCATCAGCAAACCTAACTGATTTTACGAATTCCCCGCCCACTTTCATTCCTACCTCTAGTTCTTCCCATGCCTCTTTGATCATTTCCTCTGCATACAGGTTGAACAGCAACGGTGATAATGGGCAACCCTGCCTTACACCCCTTCCTAACACTGCCCATCCTGACTCCCCGTTTCCCACCCGCACCTGAGCCATCTGCGACATGTACAGGTTGCGGATTAGCCTCCTTTCCCTCCAATCTATTCCTATTTTCTGCAATATAATCATTAGTTTTTCCCAATTCACCCTATCAAACGCTTTTTCGAAATCTACGAAACAGGCAAATACCTCCTGGTTGTGTTCTCTATTCCTCTCGATTAATAATCTCATTACTGCAATGGCATCACGCGTACCTCTCCCCTTCCTAAACCCAAACTTATCATCCCCTAAGTAATCATTTGCCCTATTCTCTATCCTTTTGTTTATGATCCTGAGAACAACTTTAGCTCCGTGGGATATCAAACTAATCGTCCTATAGTCCTCACATGACGTGGCCTTTACCTTTTTCGGAATAGGAACTAAAACTGATCTCACAAAGTCTTCCGGCCAGATTCCCTCCTCATATATACTACGGATCAGCCCATATAGCCTCTTCCTCCCACATTTTCCTAAGCATTTTAAAAGTTCCACTGGAATGTTATCTACCCCCACGGCCTTATTTAGTTTCATCTCCCTTAATGCCCTTTCTATCTCATGGTCTAGTATGCCTGGACCTAAGCTGTCCTCCTCTACGTCATTTTCTTTTTCAATGTCTAACTTTGTTGGTCTGAGTTCTTTACCATACAGTTCTTCTATGTACTCCTTCCATCTCTCTTGGATCTTTCCTGCGTCAACTATTACCTTACCCGCCTTATCTCTAACTGTTAGCATAGCTCTTCCTTTCTTACTTCCCGATAACGATTTAACTTTGCTGTACAGCGCACCGATTTCACCCTTCCTCTGCAGACTTTCCATATCCTCGCACTGTGAATTCCACCAGTCTTCTTTTGCTTTATTTGTTGCCCGCCTCAATATATATACCCTCCCCGGACTACAACCTTGACGTGGTGGAAGGGCTTGTGCGTTCCGATGACCCCTAGAGCTGTGCTGGCGGGAGTAATAATTATTGCTCCTGGTAGGGTCACCCATGCCAGATAGGTCGAAGGTTAGGAGCCAGACGAAAGGTAGTCCACGCAGCGTCTGTTCCTCAGTGAGGCGGCTGCAATGGCGTCTGACCCCAGTGGGGCGGCCAGTAAGTGATGGTGTCACGTTAAATACACTATTGAGGAAGGCAATGGGAAACCACCTAAATTATCATTCCCAAGAAAAATATGATGGACAATAGAGATATTTTGAGTCCTGGCAACCACGGGGCTCGTCCCAATTGGCCGTGTGTCGTGCCCGGCAGTGGGGGAGGCAAGGCTTCCGCGGTCGTCATCCCACGAAACCCTTGCAAGGGAAAATCGACAGTATCAGGACAGAAGACGCAGAAGAAGAAGACCACATTAGTTAGAATAGGAACGTGGAATATTAGGACAATGATGAGGACAGGGAAATTGGAGAATGTTAAGCGAGAGATGGAAAGGGAAAATATAGATATTTTAGGTCTATGCGAGGTGAGATGGAAAGATAGCGGGGATTACTGGAGTGATAAGTATAGAATAATATACAGCGGTGGGGACGAGAGCCAACGAGGGGTTGCCATAGTATTAAATGAAGAGGTAGGAAGAAGCGTAGTCAACATAGAGCAGGTAACGGATAGAATACTACTAGTGGAGATAAAAGCAGAACCGACGAACTTAGTTATTATTCAGGTATACATGCCACCGAGCAACCATAAGGAAGAAGAGGTCGATAAGATATACGATCAGTTAGAGGACATGATCGCGTGTGTTCCTGCAGGGAAACATTTGATAGTGATGGGGGATTGGAATGCGACGGTAGGCGAAGGAAGAGATGGTGATGAGGTGGGCGACTACGGTTTAGGCACGAGGAATGACCGCGGGGAGAAAGCAGTTGAGTTCTGCAGAAGACAGGGGTTAGTCATCACCAACACTTGGTTTAGACACCACAAAAGACGCAGGTATACATGGAAAATGCCAGGTGACTCAGGAAGATATCAGCTAGATTATATCCTGGTTAGACAGAGGTTTAGGAATAGTGTGATAAATTCCCACAGCTTTCCGGGAGCGGATGCGGACTCAGACCACAATTTAGTTGTTATGAAATGTAGCGTACGTTTCAAAAAGATAAGGCAGGGGCGGCGAGTTAGAAAATGGAATGTAGAAGCATTAAATGGGTTGAAAAGGAAGGAATACAAACAGGCGGTAGAGAAAATCATGGAGGATGGTAAAGGGCTTATTACTATCGAAGAAAAATGGGAAATGATCAAAAAAGGGTTGTCTAAAGCCGCAAAAGACACTATTGGAACCGTTAACGCTAAAAGGAATAGGAAACCATGGATCACGGATGAGATGATTACAAAGATGGATGAGCGGCGAAAATGGAAGAATATAAATACAGAATTAGGCAAAATGAAGTACAAAGAATTGAACAATAAATTGAGGCGGGCAACAAATAAGGCAAAAGACGCATGGTGGAAGACGCAGTGCGAGGATATGGAAAGTCTCCAGAGGAAGGGTGAAATCGGTGCGCTGTACAGCAAAGTTAAATCGTTATCGGGAAGTAAGAAAGGAAGAGCTATGCTAATAGTTAGAGATAAGGCGGGTAAGGTAATAGTTGACGCAGGAAAGATCCAAGAGAGATGGAAGGAGTATATAGAAGAACTGTATAGTAAAGAACTCAGACCAACACAGTTAGACATTGAAAAAGAAAATGACGTAGAGGAAGACAGCTTAGGTCCAGGCATACTAGACAATGAGATAGAAAGGGCATTAAGGGAGATGAAACTAAATAAGGCCGTGGGGGTAGATAACATTCCCGTGGAACTTTTAAAATGCTTAGGAAAATGTGGGAGGAAGAGGCTATATGGGCTGATCCGTAGCATTTATGAGGAGGGAATCTGGCCGGAAGACTTTGTGAGAGCAGTTTTAGTTCCGATTCCGAAAAAGGTAAAGGCCACGTCATGTGAGGACTATAGGACAATTAGTTTGATATCCCACGCAGCTAACCGGTTAACAGGTAGATTACCTTAAAAAAAATATATATATATATTTACATACATATATATATATATTTACATACATACATATATATATATATATTTACATACATATATATATATATTTACATACATACATATATATATATATATTTACATACATACATATATATATATATTTACATACATACATATATATATATATATATATATATATATATATACATATATATATATATATATATATATATATATATATATATATATATATATATATATGCGCGCGTAAGAATTATAGATAGCGTGCGTAAAAATACGTCGATATCTGATGTGTGTGTAAAAATAAGTCATGTTTGGATTTTTTCAATTTTCATTGCATAACGCGCATCGTCATTTTTTCGATCATCTGAACATTTTTGTTTTGATAATGCGCGCGTTATCGATGGCAAAATACGGTACTCCCGTCCTGCAACAATAATACACTAGCGGATAGTCTGCCACCCCACTTTTGAAAGTCCTCTTTGACGGGAATGTCTGTTATGAACGTTGTAACATGCTTTTGGATGTTTTCCACGGTTTCAGAATGCTTTCCTTTCAGCTCTATCTTCGGCCGGGGAAACAAAAAAAAGTCTCAAAGGGCCAAGTCTGGACTGTAAGGGGGGCTGGGGACCACCGGGGTGTTGCTCCGGGCCAGGAAATGGGGAATGATGAAGGACGTGTGGTAGGGCGTGCCTCTGATGTAAGTCCTTAAGCGCGCGACCCGGCGTTTAAATTTCTTGAGCACCTCCTGGTAAATGTGGACATGTACAGGGTGTCCGCAATTCGCTGGTGGCTCAATCGACGGTCGGAACGCAAAACTTCGCTCACACGGTTCACGTTTTCGTCGGTTCTGGCCGTTGTTGGGCGTCCAGAACGGGGTTCGTCGGCGATCTCCTCCCGGCCCTCCTTGAACGCCTTGTGCCAACTCCCGGACTGTGACCTTGAAATGCATTCGTCCTTGAAAACCTCTTGAAACATCTGGAATATTTCGGTTGCATTTCTTCCAAGCTGCACGCAAAACTTGATTGTGATCGCTGTTCGAGCGAACGCTCCATCGCACCTCATTACAAAATCGAAAAACACACTTCACGCGGAAGCACGGCTTTCCACTCAGAATGCTCGGAGCAAACTGACGACCAACTGTATTGGAAGGGCAGACCCCCCACCATATTTTTCGACCGATTTTACCACGCGGCCATGGATAATCGCGTCACAATAAAATCATGCGCATTACTTTCACAATGGGTCATGTATACAGGCTCAACTGGGATACATTGTCCACCGATGCCATCACCACTCTTCATTACGACGAATTACACTTCATACTATGTCAGAATTGCAGTGGTAGTAGTAGTATTTAGGGGAGGCGACCGACAGCTGAGGTCATTTGCGGCATAGGGGATGGACAGGAAAGGATGAAGGGTGGAGAGAAACCCAGCGTCGGCATTAGCCTACAACGAAAGGCGCCAAGGGGTCCACAATTTAACGTCCCATCCGACGGACGGCGTACTCACTCAAAGTGCCCTCCACAAAGCACCTCAAGTAGGGATCGAGATACCTCTGAAAAATATTCAACACCACCGGGATTTGAACCCGAGCCCTCTGGGTGGGAAGCCAGCACGTTAGCCCCCGCACCATCTCGAAGCCCTTCAGAATTGTATTATGGGATATATCTTCCCAGCCGATCAAAATATTATACCTTCAAAAGAGAGTTCAAAAGAGCGGATTGTTTGTTTAATAGCAAAGGAATTCTTTTGCACTCCGTTCCGACCAAATTTTGAATGATTTGGTCTACTTCCATTGTCATTAAATTACATATCTGCTTTTGCATTGCCATTATTATCACATAGTACCCTGCAAGCCGCCGCTTGGGTGTGTGGTATGGGGTGAATAAACCAGACTACTGTTTACCGCATTTATTTTTCCCACCAGACGCTATCGGACAGTTTTTATTCTGATCCCTTATCGGTCATGGGAAAATACATCTTAAATATATCTGTTCTACACTTAATCTCTCTAATTTTATTTACATGATCTCTCCTATCGTAGTACGATGGAGTTAATAATGCATTTTCAACATTACTGTTAAAGAGGTGTCCTTCCAATTAGTGCAGGAGATTTTATCTGTAATTTAACCTTCGCTCCGTGAGCGATTCCCAACCTAGCTCCCCTAATATTTTGGATACGCCTCCAAGTTTATCATAACAACGTTTCACGAATCTATTTCCTCTACGCTGCACTTCCAACTTCCGAAATATTCGGGTCAAAATTAGTCTGTAGTGTTCTCACCCCATGCCACACACCCTAGTGGTGGCTTGCAGGGTACTTGAAGATACAAAAACGATACTTATGGCAAGAGGGCTGAACATTTTCGTTAAAAGCGACTTAGAGATAGACGGTGAGTCAGAATAAGACTCGATAGAAAAACATCCGGATTCGCGTGCTCCTTAGCACGCGAGAGAGCTCCTTATTGCTGCAGGTGCAAGACTGCGAAATGATTTCATCGGTTCATCAACCGGCGTCACGGATTCACGCATGCGCCTAGAATGGATTACGGTGCTATTTTTCTTCCCACTAGCGAAAAGAGGAGAAAAACATTCTTTGGGAGTCAAAACAAAACTAAATAGTCCTAGGGAATAAGAGTTCCCGCGGCAACTTCAAACGAGCAGTTTTGCACTCAAGCGACAATGTTTGCCATCGTCACGAAAGATAACACGATGGAAATACTCCTAACGTGCCATTTGCATGCAAAACCGCTTCCTCTTCCCTTTTGCGGTTTCATACCATTCTCGCTCTCGGAGCGAATACTCCACCCGTTTCTCCTGAATGCCCTCAGATTCACTCTCAAGGATGTGTGATTTTTCGATTACCAGATCTTCCAGGGGAACCATAAATGGCACAGGGAACGGAGCTTGAAAGGCTCTCCTTATTACCCTGATACGGTGTGAATTGTATCACCCGCCGTCGGACTTAATACTACTGGGTCAGCTCTGCCCTCGCCTATCAAACCGACCTTCCGTTTGAAAAATGTCGTTTTATACTCCTTGAAGCTGCGGAAGATGCCGCGACGGGAACATTTAACGAAGTCGTCCGCTATATGGTATGTGCATTACAATCCAAATATTTTAGAGCGTAAAAACCATTCCAAGCCCCCGAAATTTCGAAGTGTAAGAGGACCTCGATAACCTAAGTGGCTAAAGCACTTGGGCTAACACCGAGGGATCCGCGTTCGAATCCCGGTCAAGGCGAATCATTTTACACTTTGAAATTGTTTCGTCGTCGTTTTATACATTTATCCCATCCACATCAGTCTGAAATTCTATCATTCGGCCGTCCCAAAGCCTCCCTCTCCCCGTTACCCTGGCCAACCACTCTGGGGCACCTGCTGCTCACATACCTATCCGACGAGGCGTGGGCCCCGGAGGCATAACCTCACTCGTGTCTCCCCGGCCTGTTTGAAAACTGAAGTAATGTCTGGATTGATCGAAGCAAACCCCTAAGTCTGTATTCGAGACCGGTGAGTGAAGCCTAGGCACAAAACCTCACCTAACGCACGCTCCCTATGATAGTTGCCGGCCCCTGTGGCGGCAGGGTGACACCCTCGTCTGCCAACCCAGAAGTCACCGGTTCGATTCCCGGCAAGGCGGTTTTTCCTAAAAGTAAATTGTTATATCAATGTTCAAAGTAAGATGTAGAGGTCGAAATGCTGTTTTCGGACTAATGCAAGATAAACAAGGCAATCATATGGGAGCATAACTTGGGGAGTCCAGAATATGTTATTATTAGGTAATATACCCGTTAAAGTAGGTTTTGGCTGGACACAATCTACCAAACGGTACAGCGATAATTCCCCTGTCTCTCTTAATAAAACACAACCACTCTCTACATCAGGTCCTTCTTCAGCTCTGAGTACTTTCTTCCTCCCTTCATCCCGTCCAACATCCCTATCCCCTATTCCTGCCCTTTCCTCGTTTGCCTAACATTCTCCCCTCTATCACAGTCTTCAACATCCCACTGCTGATCAAGCGCCCTTCATCCATTTTTCCTGTCTCCTTACGATTTCTCCCGACCAACCCTTCCTCCCCCACCTAGCACTAGCACTTCCTCGTTTTTTCCTTTCTGTTTACTTCACTTTCTCCATGAAAGTGAAAAAGATTCCATCTTTTTCCATTTTCTTCGGTTCTCCCTCCCTAAGCATTCTTCTTCATGATTGCTAGAATAACAGTTGAATTCATTCAATTATTAAAAGCATGCATGTGGCGACGTCTCTGATTTATTGTGTTAACTTCATCCCCAATCGCTATAAAAATCTACACCCAAGTTATTCATGGAAATCCAACCCTCATGGATATTAATGAGAAAACTTCCTTGGCGGCTGTCTCATGCGTACACGTTGGTGAGCCCGAGGCGAAGTTTCAAATAATGATGGATAAAATAATGCGTTGGCCAATTAAGCGATTAAAAAAACCCAACTTTCTCAAGAATGATCTCAGACTACATTTTTTGCATCACAACAGATTAACTTCTCTTCTGGATCTCATTTGAAACCTTTCGCTAAAATACGTTTGTTCTTAGGCTAATGTGACGAAATTTCATCGCTACGGCACGTTCACGGAAGATAGGATATTGAAACAGAAAAACGGACACTGCAGCTGGAAAATTGGAGCACTGAGGTATTCTCTCTCCTTACAATGCATGTCCAGTTTACAAAAATACTTTTCGGTATTTGAGATCAGTTATACTACCTTGATCAAAAATTTCCCGGAATTTATTCAGAAAATTAAAAATACAAGTTTATTCATCTAAATCTATATTGTCCCCTTCAAAGTAATCCCCATCGACTGCAACACACTTATGCCAGCGCTTGATCCAATCCTCGAAACATTTTTTATATTCGGTTTTCGGTATGTCCATCAGTGCTTCCTGCGATTTTTCCATTACTTCCTCTCGGCTGCTAAAACGCGTTCCCCGTAATGGTTTTTTAACTCGATTGAACAGAAAGAAGTCACAGGGAGCCAAATCAGGTGAATTCGGTGGCTGTTGGATGGTATTTGTTGCATTTTTCGTCAAAAAATTACGAATAATGATAGCACTGTGCGACGGTGCGTTATCATGGTGCAAAATCCACGAGTTTTCTGCCCACATTTCTGGTCTCTTTCGGCGAATTGCTTCACGTAAACGTCTCATAACGCCCAAATAATACTCTTTGTTTACTGTCCGGCCTTCTGGCAAAAATTCATGATGCACTACACCGTTGTAATCCATGAAAACCGTCAGCATTGCCTTCTTTTTTGACTGAAAACGACGTGGTTTTTTTGGTCTCGGCTCATTTGGTGAACGCCATTCACTTGCCTGATGTCTGGATTGCGTGTCGTACTCATAAACCCACGTCTCGTCTCCAGTAATGATCCTTTTGATGAATGTGGGATCGGATTCAGCCTCGCAAATCATGTCTTTTGCGACGTCAACACGGTCTCTTTTTTGCATGAAATTGAGGTCTTTTGGCACCAACTTTGCTGCTACACGACGGAAACCCAAATCATTAACCACAATGTCTTGGGCGGATCCATAGGCAATGTTCAAGTCCTCCGCTATTTCTCTGATGGTTAATTTGCGGTTATTGACCAACATTTCTTTTACTTTATCAATTTTTTCACCGACTTTCGATGTCGATGGTCTGCCACTGCGTTCATCATCTTCGATTGACTCACGACCACTTCTGAACCGCTCGTGCCACTGGTAAACGACCGTTTTTTTTAGAGAATCGTTGCCGAAACACTTTTCCAACATTTCCAACGTCCGTGCGCCACTAAATCCGTTTTTTACGCAAAATTTAATACAAGTTCGTTGTTGCAAATTTAAATCCATTTCTGCAATTGTAAAAAATCGCCAACACTCACAGAGATAGATGTACTCTTGGCTACGTAACTTTTGCAAATGTCAAGTTATGACACTAAGATTTAAAGGGAATATCAACAACAGATGTACCAATTTAACAAAAAAAACAGAACTCAAATCGGAACGATGGGAGCGCCACACGGTGGTTATTCCGGGAACATTTTGATCAAGGTAGTATATCCCTGCCACACACCCTAGCGGTGCTTGGCAGGGCACTAAAAAAGAAAACAAAATCCCTTGCAAATTCAGTCCATGCTCGACCAACATTTTTGTACGAACTCTCGCGTTTCAATCTTTGAGTTTTTTCCGATAAATTTTAGGTCAACCACTTGAATGTGTTCTGAAATAAACCTACAGCATTAATCTGAAGTACGCCTTCGAAATTAGTCCAATTTTTAATTGCATTCATAATAATTATGATGTTTTTTCACGCTTTTTTTTGGATTAATATGGTTATTTTGCGAGAGAACACTCGTGAATATTAGTCGAATACTCGGTTCATACGAACTAATCACGAGTTTCATGAAGATATGTACAATAGTGCCGTGTCTGAAGAAAATCTAAGTCCAAGGGCCTCTCGTCGCTCGAAATGGTCTCCATGTGGGTGTCAACGGGAGAGAATGACCGTGAGATCCGGGTTTTCGCGGACATATGCTCCAAAAGTGAGGTAGAAATGCCATCTGGATCTCCTAAAGGGACATTCTAAAATATGGGAACTGGGGACCTTCAGATAATTTATCTCAGGAAAGAAAATAGGCTCGTAAAACTTCCGAACATGTAGATCATCAATTTCTTCGCAGAGGGGCAACAGCTTCGCCTATTAGGATGGATCGCTGTATTTCAGCCCTCTCCGTAATCTTATCGGTGGAAGGGAGTCTTCTTTCCCACCACACCGCTGGCAAGCTAATTAGATTTTTCACCATCTCCGGGACTTAAATCTCAATGAGCACAAACCGGTCAGCCGTTATTTCACAAATATGAAGCCCTCTTAAAAAAAGTTTCCGAGGCATTCTCACGGAAACAGGGCAATAAATAATGCCATTAATTTAAAAAATAAATGACAATATAAAAATTCTCTATTTATTAGGATAGCTATAATTCTCGAGAGAAAAAAAATAAACGATATCGGCAGCAAAAACCCTGTCCGATGAAATATAGCATATGAGGATACGAGTGAGAGTTATTTATATGCCAAGGGATGGTTTAAGGGAGAGATCAAAGGCCTTCTCGATTAAACGCCTACCATCAAACCTCGGGGGACCGAGGACCGCACTTAGGTGGGAAATTAACAGGAGCAAATCGGATTTCTTTCCTAATATCCTGTCTTTTCCTAAAATAATACCCATATATTTACCTGAATTCAAGTGCTTGATGCCCTAGTTAAATTTATGCATTTGCGATTTTAACAACTTGTGTTAAAGTCCGGTCGGTATTTTATGAGAATTAATAATTCAAAATTTTGCGACAGCGATCGAAATTCGTTAGTGATTCCTCCAAATAATGAACAACCTTTTAATTATTTGGTCTCTAATTGGAAAAAAAGGTGTATAATGTACTTAACGGCCTGAAGAGAGTCGTAAGCATCCTGAATAGGTGTTATAACAATTAGAATAATTGTAGCATGCACGTGGCAATGATTGTCGAAGGTGAGTCCAGTACAAATTGAAACTTATCACATTTTACCGATCACTAAATAATAACAAGGTAACGACTAAAAACGATAAGGTTCACTATTTTCTCATTAGTTCATAAAAAGGGAAAAAAAATAAGTTTCTGAACGAATGGAATGGATAAGACTATGCTCTCAATAAGTTGGGACCAATTGTAACTTAAATTCATTGTTTTTCTACAGATAGGGAATGTCGCCCCTCTGCGCTTTGATTATAACGCGGCTTATTTCCGATCGAAGCTAGTAATTTTCCAAATATTTCCAAATTTTCCTTGTCTCACGTCGGAAAATTAACTCCTCATTTCGTTACGTCGTTCTTTACCCAGCAAAAAAATAACAAAATGGAAAACAAGGACCAAGAGACCACTCACTAGACACTAATAAGATAATAGGGAACCTATTACGATTTTTTTAATGAGTGCAAAACATATTCTTTAGGAAGGAAGAATGCCAAGATTTCTATCGTTATTTTCCGAAAGAGAATGCAATTCCTACGTCCCTACGAATATAAAGATTAAAGCTTTGGCACAAACGCACACGAGGGGAAACGCAATTCAGCCATCATTCTTGGAATCTGGAACTCCTTGAGGCAGCATGAAAATGAAGGAAGATGAAAAAAATATGATCGAAATATGGTAATGAGATGAGGTGGAGGGGGGGGGGAATGAAATTCACCTGAAAAGATTTCCATTAAGAGGAACGAGTTTAATCCTTAGGGCTTTGAAAAGAAAGAGTTTATGTATTTGAAAAAGGAAGGGGTCGTTTCTTCGGTTTTAAATTTTTTAGAGGAAAACAGCCTTCTACCACCACTCCAGTCGGTCTGCAGTCCCCTCGTTTCAATCACGCTACTCCACGCGGCTTGCCTTTCAGGACACGCCTATTTCCCGCGCATTTGCCAAAGGACGACCCGCACCCACACCTCTTTGTGGAAAAAGCCGACGATTCGACATCTTTGGTTTTTTTTAACAACTCCGCGAAATGAGGGAAAACAGGAGCAGTTGATAGGATCGGCGAAAAGTTGACGTGAAACGGTAGACAAGCTATAATAATTACCTATTCTTAAAAATTTCATGAATTTTATTGGTTGTATATACGTAGATTTTGCTCGAGTTTCAAGTTTTCGGTGATAATTTCTCCTTAAGTATTCCACACTGCCCAGACTTGAAGGGGTCTCTATCAAGAAACCAAACGCGCGAACAGTCATTCCCACTAAGATACACAGGGTAAGGCCGTGCGGACGCGTGGCATTTTAATTAAACACTTGATATTACTTCACGCAATGTATTATTAAAATGCCTACCGCGGAGCTTTCGCGTTCACTGACCCGGTTCAGATCCGGGTGACATTCCGAGCTAAAATCCAAAATGAGTTGCAAACGAAGGAAGAAACATTTGCCGCAGAGCTTGCCACTAAGCACGGCCATGGTTTAATCGGTTGGCGACATCGTAAGGGGTCTAGGACATCGTCGTGCTTAACAATAAAAGTGAAGGGGAGGACGTAGTATCTTCCTTCGACTCCAGAAGGAAAGCATTCCTTTGAGGGAGGCCCGTCACCATTGGGTGCGTTTCCCTCGAAGTGTGGTACAAGGACACAGGGCCTGGCCCTTTCACACTCTGAAGGGATAGCACGAGTTAAGTTTCACCCTCACCTATGAAATCCTAATTTCAACCTCATTTACTTTCATTTTACTCAGTGGACAGCTTCACAAAATGCTTTCGGGAGCGGGTTCGCATGGTACACTGGTCCCTTAGACCTCCAGTAGTCCCTCGACGGCCCGTTTCATCATATTCAATCACAAGGATACAGATATAGGGAAAAGGGATACGAGCACATACAAAATACGAACACAAGAATGGTGGGGAAGGTGATATCAAGTAGGTTACAAGCGCAAAAAAGTTTCCTAGACCGGGACTCGAACCACGGATCTTCCCCGCCACATTTCCGACTTGACTTAAGGGGCGGAGACCATGAGTTGCATGGCTGTGTTATGGTAGAATTTCCCCTCCTTACTATCCAATTCTGCATGACTTGTCTTGTTATGCTGGAGGCCAGTCGTATAAATGGTTGTGATTCATTTTAATTCCCTCTTTTCGCATAACAAATAACTAATTAATTAGGTCAATCCTCAGCGTTTAAAAAATAATTAGTTGTATTTAAATGCATGCTCTTCCACTAACCTTATGTGTTTTGCTATAATAACCCATTCTTTCCGAATGACCTCATTCGTGTTCCGTTCATCTGTTTTTAAGTCTCCCTTTCAATCCCTCGTCCCTCTCCGCGGGGGGAAATTCCTGCTACCTGCAACGTTGGGTCGCATTCCATTCCCTTCACAGACTCTTTGGGGGTAGAGTGTTTCGTGGTGCATTTTCATGTGGTGTTTCAATTTCTTGCTTGTTGTGTCCTGGCTTCCGTGTTGTAGGATGGCTTTCGTGCTGCATCATGGGGTGCAGTTTTTTTAGTTGTTTTGCGGTATATGTGTTTGCATGAGTATTGGATGAAGGGATTTTTGCATGAGTGTGTGCGCTGCTGTGGGTGTAATTTTCCGTGTTGCTTTTTTTGCATGTGGTATTTTTCCTTTTTACGGTTGGTGACCTAACACCCCCCGCCACACGCCCTTGCGGCGGCTTGCGGGGTATTATGTAGATGTAGATGAATCAACCCTTGTGTTGGATTGAGTCTCCCTCCGGCATGTTTACAAATATTCACGTTGTTTGATAGGTTTTAACTGAATATTTCTTCCCTTATCCCTTACTCTCCCATATCCTCCCCTATCACTCGCCTTTCCCACCTGGTGCTTGCACCCCCTGCCTCACACCTTTTTGGTGGATTGAGGGGTATTTATGCAGATGTCGAGTCGTACATGTTACACACACGTAAAAATAATGAACTCAATCGGTCGACTTTTATCGGGTACTAAAATTCTCCATGGCAGAGTGACACCCTCGACACCTTTTCATATGGCAACCTTATTTACTTTTCTCCCATTTTTTTCTGAGCCAGCGGACAACATTTTAATCTATGTCTTCACCTGCTAATATTAGAGTCATTTCTCTTTGTGCTTTCACTTGCTCATTTCTTGCATAGGGCACGAAGGACGCCCAGTCTGATTCGGCACCGATGGGTGTGATGACGTATATAAACTGTACCCGGGGGAAAATTTCCACATCTACCGGTGATTTTACTAAATTAATACGGAGGATATTATGTCACGGCGTAGTGTGTTTCATTTGCGAGAAAAATAAGCTTAAGACTGACTTAGAGTAGAGACAAATTAGCGATGATGGAAAAATACATTTATTATTATGATGCTTACATTCTATTTGACGCTGATTGTACAATATAATTTTCCTTTCAAAAATTGGTTAGTAAGTGTGCTTATTTATCAAGGAAATTGCGGACACTTCTTGGTTCCTTGTTGTATTACAATAAAAAAAACCATAAACACAGTAATCAACCCGAAGGTCGGTTCGATAGGTGATGGTAGAGTACTAAGCCCAGTACTAAGCCCTATACGGCGTGTGAAATTCACACTTAAGGGTAGGGGGGCCAGTTCCTCTCCCTGTGCCGGTTATGGTTTCCCAGGAAGATCTGGTGCCCGAAAAATCACAGTTTGGGTGGAGCTGCAGGTGCCCAGAGTGTCTTGCCCGGGAATCGAACCCAGGACCCTCCGGTCAACCACTTAATCCAACGCTCTACCGCGACCCATATTATTGTATGTTTTTATTATTAAAAATTTATAAAAGGTATTACAATAACAATAATTTTTTTGTAAACTTATTTAACTGTTCTTTAGTCATTTTTAGTTTTTTATATGCCAATTTTTAAAAATATGTGTGTGCATACACACTCTCTTTTTTTGTTGTTTTTATTAACTGCATCTTCCCATTCGCATTCGCCCTCGCGTTCGTGGAAGCGACGGGCGATGCAGGGACACCTCGCAGAGAGAGAGAGAGAGAGAGAGAGAGAGAGAGAGTCATCCGGCCCTTTTGTGAGAGAGGCCGCCGCCGAAAATAGCGCCCGCTCCCACGGGAGGGACTGACCGACGCGTTTGCGACACGCGCCCGCGCCGTTTAGCGGGGATTTAATTTTGAAATCCGTCGCTTGAAATGCCTTCGACGCGCAGAAAGAGAGCGGGTCGAGGGGACACCACCATCCACCCACTCGACTCGGCGACCTGCGAGTAAATCACGGCTTAATGACACGACGCGCGCCCCACGGGAGGAGGAGGGAAGGAGGGGGCGGAAACACGCTGGGTTTTGATTTTCTGGCGTCCTCGTTAAGGAGACGTTGGAAATAGGAGCAGCAGGCTGAGAGAGAGATGGGGATGCGGTTAAGAGTGGGGGGGGGGGGGGAGAAGAGAGAGAGAGAGAGAACGAGAAAGAGAGAAAAAACAATTCGCTCCAAATGATGGTTTGCTGCCACTTCCCCTCTCGTCACTCTCTATCCTGAAATCAATATTAATCCTTTGCAAGTGATCACTAACACGAATTCTGCAGGAAGGAAATCCAGTACACATTTGCGCCAATTATCCTTGGAGATCTTCGAGCTGGCAACGTTGAGTGCTATTAATTATTTTGGTCAAACTAAAAATTTCACTCCTAATCGAGAAGATTTATCATCCGTCGTGGGTACGCTTTGGATAAGAGACTATCAGTGCCTGAGAATCATGGAAAAAAAGGACGCTACTAGCCAACTTCATGTAGCCAATCTGCTACGGAACGCGGTCATTAATGCGGGGGAAAGAATGGGAAAATAAACATGGGACGAAGATAATAATGAAGAAACACGAGTAACGGCGATTACAAGAAGTAGTCCGAAAGAGCCAAGCACAATTCTAGAGAA
This sequence comes from Hetaerina americana, assembly GCF_022747635.1. NCBI lineage: Eukaryota > Metazoa > Arthropoda > Insecta > Odonata > Calopterygidae > Hetaerina > Hetaerina americana. Next base: position 2,014,088 of record NW_027287117.1, read on the forward strand.
CATTTGATTGTAGTGGTAGTGAGTGATCACTTCACCTGAATTGGGCAATATTCTTGACGTAAAATTGGCACATTGATGAGGAGAAACAGTGCATATGGAAAAAGATAAATTTACAACCGGGAGGGATTTAAAGACTGGGACGCTAAATAAAGATCTCGAGTAAAAATAAGCAAGAAAACAGAAAATAAGAAAAGTGATGACCCAAAAGGAAAGAGTCATTTTCTCCGAAAGCACAGGACAAAGAAGAAAGAAGCGCGCGAAATGTTTCGTGCTGAGAGTCGTGTCATTTCGTGTCTCTGCGGATTGGAGACATGGAAGCATTAGGGAAATGTAAAAGGAAAGAAGGGAAGGCTTGGAAAAAAGTGATGACGATGATGTCGCAAATTGAAGTGAGTGATCAAAGAGAATAAGCAAAAATGCAACACAAAAAATGATAAAAGGAAAGGGCCAATTGGAGCACTACGTGGAAAAGAAGAACCAGTGGTTATTCTGATACAATTGGTATGTACACCATTGCGAAACTATTGATCCATCATTTTGTTAGTAATTCGGGTAATAAATGGTATTTACTATATGTCGGTTTCTTGAAACAATTCGCTTTAAATCGATAGAATTTAAATATACCTGCGTAACTATCGACTAGATTCTGTAAAGTTGCCTTCGCGAAAACTTCGGATTCATACGTACGATACCTGTCGATAGATTTTTTTAGATAAACACCCGTCGATATTGCTGGCTAGAATCAAACAACACCGCGCTTTTGCCATCGCCACAAAAAACCAACCGGGAGCCGCTTGGGTTCGCGGTTGCCGGCCCGAAAAAACAAAGGCGACACGATCGGCGCATGGGGAGGATTCCGCGCGGGGGATGCGGATGCTCTCTCGGCTCGTATCGCCGCCCCTCCCCGCACCCCCTACCCCCCCTCCCACTCCTCAAAGTCCCACCGCGCACATTTCTCGGCCCATTCTCAACCCGGCAGCGACCGCACTCGCCGCGCGCCAAAACATCGCTTCTCTTCCCGTGGCCGTCTGCCGAAGTAGAGTGCAGCGGACGAAAGGCGTCAATGGATTAAATAAAATTATTACATCTCGTTATTAGGTTCACAGTGAGAGCTCATAACCCAGTGAAACCCTCGCTGAATGATCCTTAAATAAAGAAACTGGGAGCATACAGGGTTCGTCCGGAAAATAAGTGTACTGATTCCTGGGCTGGGCGCGCCGCTCCAGGCGCGCCCAGCACCGCTCTGACGGGCTGCGATTGGAGGGGGGTATGTTGGCAAGCGACGCTGAAAAAGGCAGTCGGCTCTGAGCTGTGGTGTAGTGAGGAGCTCTGTCAGCCATGTCCAGAAACATGATCTTTCGGTGGCACAAGATGTTCGTGGAGGGCAGAGAAGAGGTCGACGACGAGTCTTCGAGAGGTTCCCGATGATGCCTTCGCGGGAGCGTTCCAGGAATGGGAACGCCGCTGGAACAAGTGTATCGACTCACAAGGGTCCTATTTTGAGGAATATTAGCTTAAGATATGCAAAAGTGTAATACATTTTTTTTCCTGAGCTCAGTACACTTATTTTCCGGACGAACCCTGTATAAAAAGCCTTTTGCGCTCCACGAACCGCGATATTAATGTATCCATTCTATTCGTCAAACTTGTCTTGAGGTATAAGATAAGATGCGGCCGACGTCTTCCCACGGACAATAGTCGCCTTCTCCGGTTTCTCGCCGTAAACTATTCCATTTGAAGCGCTTTCGCCAGACGTAAAAAGTCCTTATCCATCCGCAAAAGATAACACATATTCAAGCACGCTAAAAATAGTCTTGGCTCGCCTTCACCGCACCGCCTAAGCAAGACCGTATAGTTCCACTATCACTTCAAAGGTACGGATGTGGTCATTATATGTCTGCCGTGCGGAAACAAAGCAAGAAAAACACTGCGACTGGAACCACACGCGTGCGTTGTTATTTACACGCAGAATTACACAGGGCTTACTTGCTTGGGTGCGTCTCCATTTCGGGGCAACCGCAGCCAGTAGTTTGCTTGCTTGGTTCTAGCGCTCTAAATTCTGTTTTATTTTCCCTGGGAGTAATTTCCGATGCAATTACAAAGACTTATTAACTAAGCAGGAACATTACTCTTCTTCAATGTATAGATGAACGAAATGCTGAAAGTTTAGCTGGTACGAGTGCAAAAATAACTTTCTTACGTAAAAGCACGGATGTATGACGTAACTGCAACTGCGTCGGTGCATTTGTTAAGAGGCTTTAATGCCGAGAAGATCTTCAATTGTGACGTCAAAGCCATGTTTAGCCCACCCCAGTGCAATGCCTTGAATTCCACTCCCAACATCCCTTTCCATTTGTTCCTGCGCTCTCCGTCGTACGTACCCCGTGGGTTAATTTGCAGGCAAGGCGTGGCTGGGATTACCCTAAGTTAAATATAATAACCCTAAATTCAAGGATGGAATTTTAATTGTGAAAGTTTATATCCAAACATAAATGTAAACAATTTCAGAGTATAAAAATCATTCGCCCGGAATGATTTTTACATTGTTGCATTGTAATGCATATCAGAGGATGACTCCGTCAAAAAGTTAATGTCGCGGCATCTCCCGCAGTTTCCTGGAATTTGTCCAAACGTAAAGGCGTTCTTTATAAAATATGCCTTCATTTGTTTTCACAACCTGAAAGACTCCAATCGGCATTCATCAGCAGGAACGAGCAACAAGTGAACAACGAAATAAAAACGAAAAAAGGTTTTGTTCAGCTGGATCAGCTTGATTGGGCTTTGATGGGGGTGGGAACAGCGTTTTGCCATCACATATTTATTTTTAGCACTTAGTATTTTTATTACACTGAGATGAATTTCGAGAATATCATCCAAATTGTAATATCTCCGGAATCAATTTTTCTTATTGCATGGCCATCGTTTGGGTGGTAGACCTATTAAGTTGAACTACGATTGAAGCTCAGATGAGAACGCTATAATTTTTTTCAATAACTCAAATCAAACTTGAAGTATTTCCTTCTCTATCGAACACCAACCAAGAGCTACAAGATTCGCGTATCATCTCATCTCCCCAAGTGTCTCCCTCGCAACCACCACAGGAGCGGGACATCGCTTGTGGAAAACACCACATCGTGGAAGCCGGAAGCAAAGACGACCACCGCGGTGTGGCTCCCCGCATGGACCGCGTCTTGAAGCACGGGCCCGACGCCCTGGACGCCTGGACGTTTCCCCGCAATTCCTAAAGCTATTAGCAATGCTTAATGCTAATGCTAATCTGGTGCGACACTTGGCAATTAGAATTAAATTTTTATATTAAAGGTGCGTTGTGATAAATATTCGGAAAAAGAGCAATTCCATCCCGAATGCCTACTGCATTGGGAACACCGAAATGGAACGTGTAGACTCAAATACCTTAGCGTTACCCTCATACACGATCTCTCCTGGGCGAAACACATACGGGGAGTATGTGAACAAGCTAACAAAAAATTACGATTAATTAGAAGAGTACTAGGTAAATGTGATGAAAAGAAAAATTTGCCTGCCACTGGTTAAGCCTCATTTAGAATATGCTTCAAGTATCTGGAATCGTCACGAAGTTGGATTAATTGCCGAATTGGATCGCTTGCAGCGTAGAGATAGAATTGTAAAACATTGTTATGATAAACCTAGTAGCGTATCTAAAATATTAGAGCAGCTAGGCTGAGAATCACTCACGGAGGGAATGTTGAATTACAGATTGAAGCTCTAGCATAAATATGATGGACGTCTCTTTAGCAATGGTGTTGAAAATGTATTATTACCCGCATCGCACTACGGTAGGAGAGATCATGTCAATAAAATTAGAGAGATTGAGTGAAGAACAGATAGATTTAAGATTTCACTTTTTCCACGAACGATAAGGGATCAAAATAGCGTTGTCCGACCGCGGTAGAGGTAAAAATATTCGGGTAACAATTAGTCTGGCGTGTATTCAGCCCCTGCCACGCACCCTAGCGGTGCCTTTCAGGGTACATAAATAATTAAATATCTAAAAAAATCTGGATTGGGGTTCGCGTTGGTCTGCGGGCAATCCGATTTGAATCGACAGCGTCGGCTGGAAATGAACGGTACTTAGTGAAATTTCCATCCGTCCCGCCCTTTTGTTTATCCATCCGCCATCTCGCCTCCCTCCCCGCACGCCCTCACCGTGCAGAGAGGCCTGCCAGCTGACCCCTCGGACACTTTCCTTTTCCGATAGGCGCAAATCCTTATAAGCGGAGGGGGGAAGAATCCGGAGCAGGAACGCAGCCACCGGCTTGGATTCGTTATGCGCAGATGGAAGGTGATGGGGGAGGGGGAGGAGGGAAATAGGGGGGAGGTGGCGATGGGGGAATGGGGTTGATATGGGGGCGGGAGGGACCTAGAGCGAGGGCCCCAGCAAACCCACTTCGCATTCGAGATCGCGTCGCTGCTTGACACTGGGCTGCTCCGTCTCAGAAATGTTCATATTTGAGTAATTGAGAGCACAATGGTCAAGTTGGTATCGGGTTAAGCGTGGGATAGTCTTAAGAAAATTAAATGGCCTCCAATATTTATGCTTCACACTTCAGATTTCCCGGATGATTGATTTGAAATCATTGAGCGTGATGCACGCAATTTGCCGCAGCGTTTTGAAAGTGCCAAGTTCCTCCGAGAACTATAAAGTGTGTCGCGCGTTGTTTTCGGCGTAATTCCTCCGATCGGTGCTCATGACGACATCGCTTTGATTGATTGCTAGATGGGAGTAAATTAATCCAATATGGAGAGATGATTTCACGGCAGCGGATCTTTAGTGTCCGAATTTCGATTCGAGAGCTTCTTCGCCCAAGGGCAGTGGTCACCGGTGCAGAACGGGTCCGAGTTTTAAACGTGTTCCAGTGATGCCTCTCTGCCCTGAAAATGCGACCCCCTTCCATTCCCCGAAGGTTTATTAACTTTTTTTTGTCGTTTACCGAACTCTTGTTGAAATATAAAATGACCAGTTAGTCTAAACCCAAACCCAAACCTAATGAATCCATTTTTTCCAGAGTAAAGTAACTACCAAGTTCGCAAAATGTCATTATTTTCCTCTTTAAATGGGAGAAAATTTCTCCCTGCGAAGTAACGTGAAATTGCGAGCGGATGTAATTTATACTGCAGGTACTAGAGAGGTGTGTTTTTTAGTCTCTATCGCTAAGAATATTTTTTGATACAGTTGGGGTTTTCGATTGGACGACTTGGCAGACTAAGCGTAAAAATAACATTCAGAAAAGTCCACTTAGTATGAGTGTTTTATTTTTATAAAAATCTCAAATTGAATGTTAGCAATATACATATAGAAATATATGCACACATGTATATACACACACACACACACACATATATACACACACACAACACACACACACATATATACACACACACATATATACACACACACACACATGCATACATATCATACTTTAAATGTTACTTCGAATAAATAATTCTTCAGTTATAATACATGTTAATTGCACAGTATTGATAGCAAGTATTACACAGTGGTGTCAGTAGGAAAATATACATCAGCACAAATTACAAGCTCGCATGGAAGAGGAAATAGGACCATTGTATTCAACAGATTAAGGCGAGATGTAGCGGAAGTTCGTCATTATGAGCGAAAAAAATTTCCACTTTTCCACAGATTTATTTGTAGCGTACAACGCGTTTCAGTTCCTCGGACCATCTTCAGGTACAAGACATGTACAGGTACAGTCTAGTACCTGATGATGATTCGATGAACTGAAACGCGTTGTACGCTACAAATAAATCTGTGGAAAAGTGGAAGTTTTGTTTTTCTCATAATAGAACCATGTTTAGTTTAAAAAGTTCAACCCCAATTCAATGAAAGAAGACAATTCGCTTTTCCACATAAGAGTATTTTAATTATGACCTAGGTTTCGTTGCAGCTTATGTACGTAACATCTTCACCTGAAGATGTTACGTACATAATCCATATCGACCGTAAAATGGGTTGATTGTGGGCATTTAAGTGGGCTCTTTTTCTTACCCAACTAACCTTCATCCCTCTGTCATTAGAAAACATTTCTTTCGCTCTTGGCAAGTGAGACAAACCAGGGCGTAATTTTCTGCATTATATTCACTAAAATATGGACGCCGCCATCAAATCTATCGCAGTATAACGCTGTGAGGACACATTAATGGGAGTTTGAACGCAAGTGGCGATTCTGGCATTTAAAAAATTAACAAAACTCCGATTCCGGGGCCTGATGAACACGACGCGTCGCGTAGTGGGGACATAAGGCAGGCGTCGTAATGAAGAGATGAAAGAGCGGGGGCCTAATTCTCTCATCCTGCTCCCATTTTTACGACCTTTAATAAAAAAAATAAAAATGCACGCAGCGGAAAGGCTAATGGTACGTTTGACGCTTTTATACGTTCCGGATGAGTATAAAATTCGGAAATTTTCAGTCGTAAAACTTAGATTTACACGCCATTCCTCCTTCACTTGGCCTCACTCCGAGTTGGTGTGAGATGTTCATTACTCTATCGATATCAATTAAATCGAATAACAGCGTTAAACTTTTCCGGTGTTTACGGGCAAAGGTGAGATCGTAAATACGAAACGGCCTACGATACGAGTTATAGATATTATAGTCCTCTTTTATAGGATTCCGAATCTGTATCCGTTTGACAACGAGAAGGGGAGGGAGAGAGAGAGCCGAAAAACCACAGTTAAAAAAAAAGAAGAAAAACAGCCACTCGGGCGAAGTTATCATTCCCATGGACGAGATTAACACGAAACCATTTTATTCCTTCGACAACAAACCTATCCCAACCACCGGTACAAATTTTAACCGTTTAACCAAAAAACAATTTTAAGTCAATAAAAATCAAGATAGAAGGAAATGCTAGAGCAAACAAAAAGTCAATCCCCGTTCCATTTTTCCCATGCAACTGCAACGGAAAGAATATCGGTAATAATTAAAATTATATTTCAAAGACCTAGGGATTTATTATTTTTCACATTTACGCCATACAAATCGCATGTTGAAAATATTTTGCAAACTTTATACGCATTGGCGAGCGCCGATTTAACTTATATTTTACGGCTGGCGAAAGGGAAGTGATCTTCATATAGTATCCTACTTCAGGCCGGATGGACAGGGAAATTCGCTAAACCCGAAAACCACTTACAAGTTAAATGATACTTAAAGTTTTTGAATAGCTACAAAGAACATGCGCCAAACTATATGGCAAATGGATGTCACTTTGACACACAGCAATGTAAGTCATAAAGACGAGTATTAATCAATACCCACCGCACCATACTTCATAAGATATTCCATCTGACAATTTTCATTTTTTTTAATGCTCGTTGAAAGGTAATTTTTTTAAGAATAGGCATATGCCTGAGGAATCCTTCTACGTTAGATTAATACGGATAATGCGGACGGAAATCGTGCAAGGTGTCAATATGAGCGGGTTGGCAAGGGGAAGCGTCATCGCTCAAATTTGCACGGGAAAGAACATTCAACTTGTTCCGATATATATATATATATATATATATATAATATATATATATATATATATATATTAAATATATATATATATATATCGGAACAAGTTGAATGTTCTTTCCCGTGCAAATTTGAGCGATGACGCTTCCCCTTGCCAACCCGCTCATATTGACACCTTGCACGATTTCCGTCCGCATTATCCGTATTAATCTAACGTAGAAGGATTCCTCAGGCATATGCCTATTCTTAAAAAAATTACCCTTCAACGAGCATTAAAAAAAATGAAAATTGTCAGATGGAATATCTTATGAAGAAGTATATATATATATATATATATATATATTATATATATATATATATATGTATGTGTGTGTGTGTGTTATTTGAGAGAGTACAATTACTCTTCGCCTACCGAAATATTAGTCTTAAGCGTAAGTCTTTGTCATTTTTTTCCGCTGCATTGTTTTTATATCTGCGTGTAAATTTGGCTAAAAGTGGCATTTTTTTAAGGTAAAAATACAAAATTCGTTTAGTCAGAAAAATTAAGGATTTAAAAAGTTTGGTATACCGAGAGTTTTGATAAGTTCGATGATAGCGAGAGCACAATTTAGAAATGATTTTCGATAGAAATTGATTATTTACCGTGGGTTCGGAGGCTACGCTGAAAAAAATTTACCAATTTTCCATGTTAATCGAATCAGTAGTCCCAGTAAGAGCAGTCAATTCTAATTTCATCGGGTGATTTATCCAAACAAGTATCCCCAAGGCAAAAAACTAACGTTTCGGATAACAAGAGACCGAAAAAACGAGCACGAAATGTCGAAGGGCCACCGTGATATTTTCTCGAATAATCTGCCAAATCATTTCTTATTTTTTTTCTCTTTATAGCCACCCGACCGAGTTCCTAGACGTATTGAGTTGACCACTGGGCGGGCTGATAAATGCGATGACCGAGGCACTTTCCTTGAACGTGGCCAACACTCCGGTCAGCGGCGTCCTCTTGGGCGAGTTGTCGACACACGAGACATGATGAACTTTCATTTAACGACGGTCAGATGCCAGGGAACGGACTCTCGGCAATGCTCTCCATCAACCGCATCTCTTGATAGGTAGTTAACCGAGGACCATACAGAGCAATGGCAGGCACGAGCCGGTAAGTACACGTTTCAAGACCGTTTCATATACAGGGTTCGTCCGGAAAATAAGTGTACTGATTCCTGGGCTGGGCGCGCCGCTCCAGGCGCGCCCAGCACCGCTCTGACGGGCTGCGATTGGAGGGGGGTATGTTGGCAAGCGACGCTGAAAAAGGCAGTCGGCTCTGAGCTGTGGTGTAGTGAGGAGCTCTGTTAACGAGAACCTCCACGCTTCGACCCACGTCACGGAACGCGATGCCGAAGTTTTTGGAGCAGCGTTATTCCATCAAATTTGCGGTAAAGCTTGGGAAATCGTCTACCGAAACTGTCGGTATGATTAACCAGGCTTACGGGGAGTCAGCCATGTCCAGAAACATGATCTTTCGGTGGCACAAGATGTTCGTGGAGGGCAGAGAAGAGGTCGACGACGAGTCTTCGAGAGGTTCCCGATGATGCCTTCGCGGGAGCGTTCCAGGAATGGGAACGCCGCTGGAACAAGTGTATCGACTCACAAGGGTCCTATTTTGAGGAATATTAGCTTAAGATATGTAAAAGTGTTAATAAATAGATAAAGAACGTACTACGGCCGAGTGCATGGAAAGAATGTAAAACCCAAAGCCGTACACTTAAGGGCACTTATAGGGGGAATATAGAAGGGGGTGGGAAAGTTATTGTTTGGCGGGAAGCCGGATGCCAGTGACCCGTCACTCAAACAAATGAAAATTAAAATAAATAGTTCTACCAATTACTCCCTTGATCAGGTATTTGCACACCAAATTGACCTTCACAAGTCGCAACCACACACACACGCAGGGTTTACGGGGCGGGAAGCCCGACGCCAGTGACCCGTCACTCAAACAAATGGAAAATAAAATAAATAGTTCAAACAATTACTCCCTTGATCAGGTATTTGCACCACAAATTGACCTTCACAAGTCGCAACCACACACCCACACAGGGTTTACGGGGCGGGAAGCCCGACGCCAGTGACCCGTCACTCAAACAAATGAAAATTAAAATAAATAGTTCAAACAATTACTCCCTTGATCAGGTATTTGCACCACAAATTGACCTTCACAAGTCGCAACCACACACACACGCAGGGTTTACGGGGCGGGAAGCCCGACGCCAGTGACCCGTCACTCAAACTCGGACGACACTAAAGTACAGTGCTGGAGGGGAAAGTGCCGAAAAACCTGACACCAAGTGTTTCGCCTGCTAAGCAGGCCTCTTCAGAGAAGAACCTGAGCGAGGGAGTAAGTGTTATATAATTTTTATTTTATTTTTTCATTTGTTTGAGTGACGGGTCACTGGCGTCGGGCTTCCCGCCCCGTAAACCCTGCGTGTGTGTGTGGTTGCGACTTGTGAAGGTCAATTTGGTGTGCAAATACCTGATCAAGGGAGTAATTGTTTGAACTATTTATTTTAATTTTCATTTGTTTGAGTGACGGGTCACTGGCATCCGGCTTCCCGCCAAACAATAACTTTCCCACCCCCTTCTATATTCCCCCTATAAGTGCCCTTAAGTGTACGGCTTTGGGTTTTACATTCTTTCCATGTAAAAGTGTAATAAATTTTTTTCCCAGAGCTCAGTACACTTATTTTCCGGACGAACCCTGTAGTATGTATCCTTCGCAAATTCAATTACGCCGTTCGTCAAGTTGCGAAAACATAGATATTGCAAAGAAGGCAGTCAAGTGCATAGATTTTGCAAAGCCAAGGCTTATTTATGTATTTATTCATGTAGCCTGCAATAAATACATGTTTTTGGAGAAGGCGTTCAATAGAGTAGACAAAATTAATGGACACATTGCAGAGAAGAGGAGTAGATTGGCGAGATGGGACATTTCTACTAAGCCTGAACAATGTAGGCCACGCACAGCGTACACGGCTTAATGGAAGCGTGTACATACCCCGGATGGATGGCACAAACAGATATCTGATGGAGAACCAGGATGGGCCGAGATTGTAATGGATGTGAGGCAGGGTCATCCATTATAATCCTTGCTTTTTAACCATTAAAGCAGAGAAGATTTAACAGCTGCTTGGGAAGGGCTGAATATGATTTTTCAGTTAGATTAAAAGATGACTAAATATTGATAGGTCAGTCACTCAATGAATTGCAGACAAATCCGCGCACTTAGCAGAAAAGGGCGCTCCCAGGTGACCAGAGGTTCGAAATCCAGATCGAATTGCCCTTTGCACATTTGATCGACTGAATCGCGCGGAATTCCATTGACCTTGAATTGGACCGATAAGCTCATCAAGCCATTTGACCAATCAGAAAACAGGACCATCAAAATTTACCCACCTTAACTTCTTAGTTTATTGAGCTTATATTGTGACAGCAATTCTCCTGTCAACATTTGTTCTACTCAAGGAACGATGATTTGAAGATCGCAGGAAATTATTGCGATCCATATACAGTATAAACATTATTGCTTTTATTTGAGCTATATATCGCCATAGCCCTCAGACGTGAGGAATACGATGAAAATGACATGAGTCGGGTACCAATAAGAACGCATTTTAGTATTTGAAGTTGATATTTATGAAATATTAAATTTAAAAAGAGGGATATGTAAGGGAGATATTTAACACTGTTGCCCCAGGGACTGAGATATTTAGTTCACGGCAGTTAATGATTATCTTTTGGCCCCATTTAATAGGAACAAAAAGACAATTATTTCGGTGGTTGCCTGTATCAAGTAGTTTTGTGACAGTCTTAATGATAGGCTGTACTGAAAGAATTTTTTGCACCGTCCCTGGCTAATGCTACTACGCATCACGCGGACGTCCCCCGGTTCAAACTCTCGCTTCCCTTATGTTGTTCTTTTCCGAAAGTGCCAACTCCCTTGCCTCCTCTTCCCCGTCCGTCCAGCAAAACATTCCCAGCATCACGATCCACAACACCCTTCCCTATCTCTCAATATCTCCACAAGTCACGCGCTCTTGACTCTCGAATTCCACCTCGCATCTTCCTCTAACCCCGTACCCCCAAAAATATTTAAAACTAATAAATATAAATCATCTAGGATATTATTTAAGACGAGAGATTGGTTAATACCAGCGTTATTAAAAAAACAATAGTTTTAGCGTTCAGCTATCACAGTAGAACTTCCCATAATTAAATTACGACGGAATCTCTAAAATCAATTTATATATATAAATATAGTTATGTATATATATATATGTATATATTTTTTTTAAGGTAATCTACCGGTTAAGGTAGGTTTTTCCATGGACACAACTACCAAACAAATATTTTATTACTCCTAACAAAACACAAAATCCATCATCCTACTCTATACCAGGTCCCAGCTGTGCTGGCGGGAGTAATAAAAATTGCTCCTGGTAGGGTCACCCATGCCAGATAGGTCGAAGGTTAGGAGCCAGACGAAAGGTAGTCCACGCAGCGTCTGTTCCTCAGTGAGGCGGCTGCAATGGCGTCTGACCCCAGTGGGGCGGCCAGTAAGTGATGGTGTCACGTTAAAAACACTATTGAGGAAGGCAACGGGAAACCACCTCAATTATCATTCCCAAGAACAATGTGATGGACAATATGTATATATATATATGTATATATATATATGTATATATATATGTATATATATACTATATATATATATATACTATATATATATATATATATATATACTATATATATATATATATATATACTATATATATATATACTATATATATATACTATATATATATACTATATATATATATATATACTATATATATATATATATACTATATATATATATATATACTATATATATATACTATATATATATACTATATATATATATATATATATATATATATATATATATATATATATATATATATATACAGAATGAATTTGAAAAAGATTCAGAGTTTTCAAATGCAAAGGTTTCATGGATGATTTAACGCTTCGTGAGGACTCGTGCATGAAGTTGAGAGGATGGTCCATCGCTTTGCAGCTTGCGAACGCCCATGCAAATACATCGGCCCGCACTCATTCGTACCAGAGAGTGCCCAGGGGTGTCATCCGAATTGCGTATGTGCTATACCACTGTTTACCATTGGGTTTCTCATCTAAAATGATGCACATTCAGATCCAATTTGCAAAAAGAAGCATTGAAACATCAAAAAACAAAGAAAATACCTGCACACCACAGTACGATCACATCTTATCTACATCCTCCGGCGAACGCACAAAATACCGATTTCGGATATGTATTGAATTTCGAGTTGAAAAGCACATTTTTGGCTAACAAAGACAACCAGTTAATCCGGCGGTCAGCGATAACAGTTACATCGCAGATGCCGGTCTAATTTCGGGGACGGGAACAATGTTTCGACTACGTTAAAAATTCGAAAAGGATAAACGGCAAAAGAGCATCTTGAACTCCGATGGTTATTTCCCATCAATATATTTGATGATGAAATTTCCTCAACAGAGGAGTGGATGTTCACCATGCAATAATTATTTTTTTTAAATAGCGAAATTCGAACCCGGTTCTTCTAATTTCCAAATGGGTGCTTCTTCCGTGCATTACACCAGCAATACCCAGTCCCCAACGCCTAACTCACTAAAGTAACCAATACTGGTCGTCCACGCTGGCAAAACTCAGCCTCGAAATACAGGGTGCTTCAAAATGTACATGGGGGTTTCACAACTTTGTAGTGTTTATTACATTTAACTTAAAATTATTTATTATATGAATGAGCAACTAAAACAGTTTTGTTGGTAAACCTGCGCATGCATTGTTTCCTCTTTTGTCCGTAATAAAGCGCTAGTAGCAAAGATGGCGACAACTGAACAGAGAGCGTTTTATACTTAACAATTTACAATTATTAAATCTGTAGTTAAAGAGTGTGCAGTTCACCCGATCTCTCACGCCAAGTGAGGGTACATTCGGGGGATCATTAAGGATCATAAGCGCATGTGCTTCCGCTACCAGCTAACCAACGCAACTCAAGAAACAGTATTGAATCAGTCGTTACAACAATTACTCCTGATTACACACTGATCCAGATTTAGAAAGAACTCGCAAATCGACTCGATGTGTGCCATGCGATACATGGTACTGAAAATGAACACTTGTAGGGAAAACTGTTTGAGTCGTCCTTTCATTTGATGCATAATTTATATTTATTTACATATTTCCTGCAAGCCACCGCCAGGGGTGAATACACACCGGAATAATTTTACCCGACCCTACCGGTCGGGTAAACTTATGCGGTCGGACAATGTCATTTTGATCCCTTATCGTTCGTGGAAAAAATGACATCTTAAATCTATCTATTCTACACTTGATCTCTCTAATTTTAATAACATGATCTCTCCTACCGTAGTACGATGGGGGTAATAATTCATTTTCAACACAACTGCTAAAGAAACACCTTTCCAATTAACGCAAGAGCTTCAATCTGTAATTTAACCTTCGCTCCTTGAGTGATTCCCAGCCTAGCTGCTCTAATATTTTGGTTTGACATATCTAGCTCTTCTACGCTGCACGCGATCCAATCCAGTAATTAATCCAACTTCGTGAGGACCCCATACACTTGCAGCATATTCTAAATGAGGCCTAAGCAACGACAGATAACATTTCCCTTGGACCTTTTCATCACATTTACTAAGTACTCCTCTTATAAATCGCAATTTTTTGTTACCTTGTCCACATATTCCCCGTACGTGTTTCACTCAGGAGAGATCTGAGCGAGGGTAACTCCTAGGTTTTAATTGAGTCGACACAAATAATTATGTATTGCTATAAGTTAAATGTAGTAAACACTTCAGAGTCTTAAAACCTCGATATTCATAGCCCCGCTATTCATTTGATACACCCGGTACATTCCAAGCCATCACGGGCACAGATTTCGGTCAAAACTCATTACTTTTACGGTTGTGAACATGAGAACTAACTCCCGCACTGACTTGCGGGCAATCTTCCACCATAAGGCACTTTGCTGAGGGAGACGGCTGTCGAGCCACACCCAACTGACAATAAGGGATAAGAAAAACATTATTGTCCAACCGCGGTAGGGCCATGTTTGGGTCAAAATCAGCCGGGTCTGTATTCACCCCCTGCCACACACCCTAGCGGTGACTTTCAGGGCACTTCATAATTCTTTCGAGAAATCTTTGATATTGATACTTATTTCTATTAGGTCGCAACGCCGTCGAAATAATATTCATTATTAACTGTTGAAATGTTTTCCTCGCGAAAAAGGGCGTTGCTTTCGAGACGGACCGAAATAAATCCCGGTTTGGATTGTTTCTCATGCCATACGGGAGAGGAGCGGGCCCATGCGGGACCGCCGCGGTTGATTCGGGGTCCGATTGAAGTCGCAATCGCGCCGACACAATCGCAATTGGCCGCCGATACTCGTGATTCGAGCGATATCTGAGCGCATCCGTCCGATCACGTAGAACATCCCGTCCACCCCCCCCCCCCCTATAATCCTCCCTCGCAGGGCGGTTATCACTCGCCGGCGGAGATCCATCAACCGGACCTCGATGAGAACGGCTCGTGGAGAAAACCCCGCGTGACGCGTCTTTTACACGGTAGATTAAAAAGAGACCGTCGCGGGGAGAAGAGACGGATGGGGAGGGAAGGCTAGAGAGAGCGAGCCGCCTCATGTCGTCCGCCAGGGAAGTGGACGAGAAAGCCTTTCTCTCTCTCCCCCCCCCAACCCTACCCTCTCCCCTGCCGCTGCATAAATGCAGACGCGGAGATGAAAAGAGTTTTAATCCACTCGGCCGCCATTAAGTCAGCGGCGAGGTCGTCAGCTTTCGCGTTCGCTTCGAGGAGTATTTACCGCCGCCGTCCGACCGCTATCTTTAAAATTACGTCGTCCCTCCGCCCAACACTCACTCTCTCCCTCCCAAAATGGACTATCGTCGAGAAAGCTTTGGTCGGGAGTATCTCGAGAGACTCCCATCAAGGAATAAGGAATTTATTCCAATATATTTTATATCCCTCCCCGGACTACAACCTTGACGTGGTGGAAGGGCTTGTGCGTTCCGATGACCCCTAGAGCTGTGCTGGCGGGAGTAATAATTATTGCTCCTGGTAGGGTCACCCATGCCAGATAGGTCGAAGGTTAGGAGCCAGACGAAAGGTAGTCCACGCAGCGTCTGTTCCTCAGTGAGGCGGCTGCAATGGCGTCTGACCCCAGTGGGGCGGCCAGTAAGTGATGGTGTCACGTTAAAAACACTATTGAGGAAGGCAACGGGAAACCACCTCAATTATCATTCCCTAGAAA
This sequence comes from Hetaerina americana, assembly GCF_022747635.1. Lineage (NCBI taxonomy): Eukaryota > Metazoa > Arthropoda > Insecta > Odonata > Calopterygidae > Hetaerina > Hetaerina americana. The sequence continues at coordinate 2,030,007 of NW_027287117.1, forward strand.
AATATGATGGACAATAGAGATAATTTGAGTCCTGGCAACCACGGGGCTCGGCCCAATCGGCCGTGTGTCGTGCCCGGCAGCGGGGGAGGCAAGGCTTCCGCGGTCGTCATCCCACGAAACCCTTGCAAGGGAAAATCGACAGTATCAGGACAGAAGACGCAGAAGAAGAAGACCACATTAGTTAGAATAGGAACGTGGAATATTAGGACAATGATGAGGACAGGGAAATTGGAGAATGTTAAGCGAGAGATGGAAAGGGAAAATATAGATATTTTAGGTCTATGCGAGGTGAGATGGAAAGATAGCGGGGATTACTGGAGTGATAAGTATAGAATAATATACAGCGGTGGGGACGAGAGCCAACGAGGGGTTGCCATAGTATTAAATGAAGAGGTAGGAAGAAGCGTAGTCAACATAGAGCAGGTAACGGATAGAATACTACTAGTGGAGATAAAAGCAGAACCGACGAACTTAGTTATTATTCAGGTATACATGCCACCGAGCAACCATAAGGAAGAAGAGGTCGATAAGATATACGATCAGTTAGAGGACATGATCGCGTGTGTTCCTGCAGGGAAACATTTGATAGTGATGGGGGATTGGAATGCGACGGTAGGCGAAGGAAGAGATGGTGATGAGGTGGGCGACTACGGTTTAGGCACGAGGAATGACCGCGGGGAGAAAGCAGTTGAGTTCTGCAGAAGACAGGGGTTAGTCATCACCAACACTTGGTTTAGACACCACAAAAGACGCAGGTATACATGGAAAATGCCAGGTGACTCAGGAAGATATCAGCTAGATTATATCCTGGTTAGACAGAGGTTTAGGAATAGTGTGATAAATTCCCACAGCTTACCGGGAGCGGATGCGGACTCAGACCACAATTTAGTTGTTATGAAATGTAGCGTACGTTTCAAAAAGATAAGGCAGGGGCGGCGAGTTAGAAAATGGAATGTAGAAGCATTAACTGGGTTGAAAAGGAAGGAATACAAACAGGCGGTAGAGAAAATCATGGAGGATGGTAAAGGGCTTATTACTATCGAAGAAAAATGGGAAATGATCAAAAAAGGGTTGTCTAAAGCCGCAAAAGACACTATTGGAACCGTTAACGCTAAAAGGACTAGGAAACCATGGATCACGGATGAGATGATTACAAAGATGGATGAGCGGCGAAAATGGAAGAATATAAATACAGAATTAGGCAAAATGAAGTACAAAGAATTGAACAATAAATTGAGGCGGGCAACAAATAAGGCAAAAGACGCATGGTGGGAGACGCAGTGCGAGGATATGGAAAGTCTCCAGAGGAAGGGTGAAATCGGTGCGCTGTACAGCAAAGTTAAATCGTTATCGGGAAGTAAGAAAGGAAGAGCTATGCTAATAGTTAGAGATAAGGCGGGTAAGGTAATAGTTGACGCAGGAAAGATACAAGAGAGATGGAAGGAGTATATAGAAGAACTGTATAGTAAAGAACTCAGACCAACACAGTTAGACATTGAAAAAGAAAATGACGTAGAGGAAGACAGCTTAGGTCCAGGCATACTAGACAATGAGATAGAAAGGGCATTAAGGGAGATGAAACTAAATAAGGCCGTGGGGGTAGATAACATTCCCGTGGAACTTTTAAAATGCTTAGGAAAATGTGGGAGGAAGAGGCTATATGGGCTGATCCGTAGCATTTATGAGGAGGGAATCTGGCCGGAAGACTTTGTGAGAGCAGTTTTAGTTCCTATTCCGAAAAAGGTAAAGGCCACGTCATGTGAGGACTATAGGACAATCAGTTTGATATCCCACGCAGCTAAAGTTGTTCTCAGGATCATAAACAAAAGGATAGAGAATAGGGCCAATGATTACTTAGGGGATGACCAGTTTGGGTTTAGGAAGGGGAGAGGTACGCGTGATGCCATTGCAGTAATGAGATTATTAATCGAGAGGAATATAGAATACAACCAGGATGTATTTGCCTGCTTCGTAGATTTCGAAAAAGCGTTTGATAGAGTGAATTGGGAAAAAATAATGAGTATATTGCAGAAAATAGGAATAGATTGGAGGGAAAGGAGGCTAATCCGCAACCTGTACATGTCTCAGACTGCTCAGGTGCGGGTGGGAAACGGGGAGTCAGGATGGGCAGTGTTAGGAAGGGGTGTAAGGCAGGGTTGCCCATTATCACCGTTGCTGTTCAACCTGTATGCAGAGGAAATGATCAAAGAGGCATGGGAAGAACTAGAGGTAGGAATGAAAGTGGGCGGGGAATTCGTAAAATCAGTTAGGTTTGCTGATGACCAAGCTTTAGTTTGTCAGTCAGCCAAGGGGCTGCAAGCATTGCTGAGTGAATTGGAAATTCAGTGCGACAGGTATGGGATGAGAATCAACATTAATAAAACAAAGGTTATGCGATTTTCTAGAAAGAAAAAGGGCAAGCTTAACATTAAAATAGGAGGGCAAAAACTAGAGCAGGTAGAACAGTTTACGTATCTCGGTAGTGTTTTGGACCAACACGGTCAAAGTAGTAGGGACGTAAGGAGAAGAATTGCGCTAGGCAAAGAGGCTTTCACAAGGGGTAAGGATATTAAGAAAAGACTCGTAAAAACTTTGATATGGAGCGTAGCTATGTACGGTGCGGAAACGTGGTCATTGAAGCAGGAGGATAGACGTAGACTGGAGGCTTTTGAAATGTGGGTGTGGAGAAGAATGGTGAAGGTGAAATGGACAGAGAAGAAAACAAATGAGGAAGTACTTGGTATGGTGGGCGAAGAGAGGGGTTTGTTGGGAGCAATCCTATGGAGGCAGGAAAAGTGGATGAAGGGGGTGTTGACCGGCAGTGGGATGTTGAAGACTGTGATAGAGGGTAGAATGTTGGGCAAAAGAGGAAAGGGAAGGAACAGGATAGGGATGTTGGACGGGATGAAGGGCGGAAGAAAGTACTCAGAGATGAAGAGGGACCTGGTGTAGAGTAGAATTTAGGGTTGTGTTTTGTTAGTAGTCACAAAATATTTGTTTGGTAGTTGTGTCCATCGAAAAACCTACCTTAACCGGTAGATTACCTTAAAAAAATATTTTATATAATTTTCATTCGAAGAAATGACTCGATGGCGAATCAATAACGAAGGCAATCATTTACACCAGAATTCCTTATACGGCGACATTAGTTTGCGGACATCTTACAAATCGGTCCGCGATATCGCTTTCCCATCCTTCAGCTTGACTCTTCCTTCAATCAGGTTTGGAAATTACACTTTCAAGTTTCAATTCTCACTTGCTTGACTCGCATCAAACTTTTTAAGAATAATTTTCAACACGGTGCTACTAAAGTTAACGAAGTAATGTCGCAGCATGTAAAATACCCACATAAATTTCAGTATGTTTGGAATAAGAGGAAATTCGATTCAAAATTTTATTCTTTCATCATAGTCCGATTGATATATTAATGCCACTCTGAGATTTAAGGAGCATGAATATGCACGCCACCTACCGCTAATCCCAAGAAAATCCTTCGAATATTTAGTTCCAGCTTTAAATCACATTCAATGGGGAATTTCATCTTAAGTACACATTACACAAGATGGAGAAAACTAACAGAAAACCTTCTAGATATTCTATCTCATAACACAATATCCTTTGGCGAAGGGAAAAAATACGTATGTTTAAGACAATTGGCTATATATTTGCCAATTACATTAATATTTCAAAGGATTAAAGCCAATAGTATTTTAATTACTTTTCCTCAAAGTTGGCCACTTAGTCATCAAAGTAATCCCTTTCTTGCCACTATTCTTTACCCCCAGTCTTACTTTTTTAAGGTTGTTATCCTAAAATATATTCCCCGGATAAAAAAATTAATCCACGATCTCTTTTTAAATGAAATTGGATTTACGAATGATAACTCGGTAACTATGAAGGCTATTTTTTCGGTTAACAGAAAATACATTCTTAAGAAAAAGTTTTTATAGACAGCATGAGCTTCCTACACACCTACTCCACTCTTCTACACACTAGCCCTTCACTTCTACGCACTTAACGTAATACTCCTTTGATCCCTCAACAAAAGAAGTTCACCGGCTTCGAGTTTTTCTCGTCGTCTTCAAACCGTTGTCCACCCGAGAAACTGTTTCAAGAAGAGGCAATAGTCGAAATAGGTGCAAGGCCTGGACTGTCGAAACGCTCGTTCCTTCAGGATTCTTTGCTCTATTTGTTGACCCGTATTTATTTTCGGTACAAACCTTGCATACATTTTGCGAGATCCGTAGAGCTTTTCTGTAACGATCGCGTAAATAGCGGTGCTTCCAGCAAGGAGATATTTATCAGCCAGGGCACTAATCGCCAATCGTGCATCAATCCGATCGCCGTCCACTCGTCGATACTGGGCTTGCCACTCCTCCATTCATCACGCGCACTTATGTGTCCATTTTTGAAGTCTCGACACCTCCATCTAACCTTTCCTTCCCTCATTAATGTAGGCCCATGACCTAGACAACTCCCGATGAATTTCAACCACTGATGATTAATCCCTATGCTCACAAAAATCGAATCACGGCACGCACTTTTCAAATGGCAGGAGCAATGGTTTTCGCGGACATTGGCATTCACCGACAGACAAATGAATACTGAATCAAAACAATACATTCTGCAGCTTCATAAAATATTCAATAGATGGAGTTGCATGCCGACAACTGTTCTGACCCGCCAATAGTTGAATATAAGAAAACGGCCGTTACTTTTACACAAGCCTCGGACACCCGTTTAATAAATAATGTGCATTCACTTATTACGACTAATCCGCCATTAACAATGAATTGAAATCTAATACGGATAGCGAAATAAAGAAATGGGGAGCAGTAACAATATAAATTTTAATTGAGAAACTGTTGGAACGAATACTTATAACAATTAAATGTGTTCTACTTCATGCAATACCAATTGATAAAGTCAAGATTGGGATTTTGGGTCTAACATATTTTCGAGGATACGAATTATTTCTCGTATTCTGGTTCCATTGCTATGTCGAGAAGTCACATGCCTTTAAAAACTGATTAGGGAGATAGCACGAGGAAGGACAGAAAATTATACTTCGAGTTGGAACGGAAGAATTACCAAACCCATTCACTGAATATAACCTTCGTAATATTTGAAAATAACAATCTCGATTTTATTAATTGAGAGTATTTAATGGCTATGGTGGGATTTTATCCAAGTCCCAAGTTGGATCGCGTAAACTGCCGATATTTGTTTAATGGGAGAGTGCTAATTTCATTTTAAACACCTCATCAACGAATTTAACAGGGGCCATGACAAGCATCCGAAACTAAATTCAACAATCGCGTTACGCCATTCAGATGTGAAAATGAGATTAACTCGATGACACGGAAAGAATAAAATACACAATGTAGCCAACAAAAAGAAATATTCTTACTTAGGTATTAATTATTTTTGTTCCTTTTAAACCAATTGAGAATGAATTTTTCACATTGTAAGGATGAAAATAAATTATTATGCCACGATATTATGAAAAATCACGGCGAATAGATGTTGAAAAAATGTCATATTCGAGTCAATTAACCAAGCATGACTCGTGATATATTTAAACGAGTTTCGAAGTCTCGAGAGCGAATAAGGAGAGGTATAAATAATCGAACTTGGGAGCCGAGGACTTGAATGAAAATGATTGAAGGCATGTGTGGTAAGAAGCGTTAAGGCTGGCCTGAATGGCTTCTGAAGATTGAATTCCCGTCGGGGGCGGGGGGGAGGGTGGCAGGGGGGGGGCGAGATTGCCTCGACAAAGACTTCAAAACATAAACACCGCGTCCCGGGCGCTGAACTACTGCTCTGACGGAGAATGAAAACAAAGAAGTGATAAAAGGGAGAGAGGACAGGGGAGGAGAATAAGGCGGGTAGCGCGAATTCCCCCCTCCCTCTCTTACCCTCGGGGGTAATTAGCGGAGGTTATAGAAAAGGTCAGGCTGCCAAGGGACCCATAAATAACCCCAGATACGATCAGCTGTCCCAGCGATAGCCTTGGTCGTTTCTAGTCCGATCCCTCGTCCCTTTCGCCCCGCCCCACCCCTTCACACGCCCCCGACTCTTTTATGATGACCAGAGGGGGGAGGAGGACAACTTGCACGCGCCTAGACACGAACGCCTCGACCCTTCGGCCACATTCACTCCCGCCCAAGGGCAAGCGGCAATCATTTTGCATTCTAATAACCGCATGAGCACCGGAGACATTACCGAAACTGAGATGCAAACATACTATATTAACAATCGGGCAATGACCCGTGAGGAGGAAAAGAACTTTCTCCGTCCTGCAAGAAACCGACTGTCGAGATGAGTTTACTATTGCTTGGTACTGCGACAGACCAAAAAGCCATTGTTTCTTTATGAAGATATCACCAACTCATTATATCGATTGAAGCCTTCTCTTTTACGTGACGCGTAACGTTCTGCGCTCCATTGGTACCACACAAACACGGGGCTAGGCACTCGGTTTGATTTAACGCGATATTTCCCAATTTTAAGCTGGCCCGCAAATGCCATATCCTGAGACTTATCTACGAGGGCAGCCGGAAAGTAATGCCCACATACTTGTGGAGCACGAACAAAAACAAGTAGCAAGGTCGGGCACTAAGTACATTTAAGTGCAATTCAAAGTTTCAAAATCATAAATTTATTATTCAACATATCACCGTATTGACAGCATCGTCACCACAAACAGCCTTTAAGCGACGATGAATCTCAGTAGGAGTCACTTCTTCAGCACTTAAAAATTCGATAACAGCAGGCTGTTTAATTCGCGTTGGCATAACACGAGAACACATCCCAATACTTCCGTTTCTCGAAATACACCGGATGAACGCTACGACCTCAAACCAACGCATGCATATTGATGGGGAATGTTACTTCCACATGCCAACAGGAGTACTTCTGAAGGTCTACAAGCATGTGGGCATTAGTTTTCAGTCTACCCTCGCCCTACTAGGCTTCTTCTTCGGAAAATAGTCCGTTCTCATAATATTTTAGCAATGCATACAAGATAAAATTTTCCCCCATTTTCTTCCTTTTAATGGACAAAAATTATAAGTGTGAATTTTGATTTAAAATAGGCGCAGCTTAAAAATGAAATAGCTATTATTTTTTTTGTTTCTTCTTCCAATCGAGGCCGCCGTCCACCCAGTGGGGAGATTTCTGTCAAGCATGCTCTCTTCAGTGGACGACCACGATCAATTCCCTCACTTACTCCGATAACCGGCAAAACAGTCAACAGTGCGCGCTCTCTCTTTAACTCAGTACCTGGCGAACTCAAAATCTCCAAAATCTGGCTACCGAAATGCAGGAATTTCACAGGCGTAAAAATAATTCTCCTTGACCGGAATTCCCGCCGAGCGAATTATTTTTACGCCAGTGAAACTTGTGCATTTCGGGTTACATCAGCGGGTGGCTCCTTCAAAGAAACTGCCGAGGTATTTCCCACAGTTATTTGCACCTCTGGAGAGGTCATAAGTGGAGGAATATATACCGTTCATGACTTTAAATCTTCTTTAAAAAATAGTTCACACTGAATATAAATGAGAAAAATTGTATGCGAAACAAATAGAGAGAGAGAGCAACATAAACATGAAACCGAGACGAAAAAAAAGAGGGAGGAAAAAAAGGTTTTTAATTGGGAAGCAGGATAACCAGGGATTGAGGAGAGCTAAGGATGGAGACCACCGGCCGAACAGGTATTCAACCAACATAAAAGTCGACCAACAGCCAGCCACAAAAGACGACGAAGTAAGAAAACAGTTCAATGCTTTGAGCATCTGTGGCGTGATTATCTACGGCATTGAAGGATGAACAATGACAACAACGGAAAAAAACTAGACTAAAAAGCAATGTGGAGGTAAATATAAAGGCAAATGATGATTTTAAAATAGAAAGACCAAACACTTTATGAATAGGTTTCACTTGGATGAAATAAAAAAGTTCAATAAAAAAATATATGAAAGAAAATGCGATGACCACATCGCACACATTGTGAGACACGATATTCAAGATAAAGATGATTTTTAGACTATCAAAGGCACAAAGTGAACGAGAGACATAAAATTGGAACGATAAACTTAAGCAAATAATGGAGGACTAGAAAGAGAGAAGATACGTATAAGGAAGAAGAAGCTAGCTTATCTGAGAATAGAGTCAAACAAATCTCAGCTTTGATCGATGATGATGGTAGATGGCGTCATAAGAAATACAGATAGCTGGAGGTAGAGGCCAAAAAAAGACCGTGAAGCCCACTCAACGGTGCACTCATTGGTGCGCTTTTACTTCAAACGGAGAGCGAAGGATGCACGCTGGGCTCGCTTTCGGCTCCCGCCATGCATCAAGTTTCGCTCTTTCGTCGAAGAACGGACGCCGTCTTCTGGTCTCCCGGAGCGACGAGCATACGTATACGTATCAAATGAATGAATCCGCATCTTCGCGGCACGGGCATTCGTCGCTTCCCCCTCGAGGGTTGATAGACTCACGTAACTTGCTCCCACGTCCGCGTGGAGCCGTTTAAGTTACTGTACGTAAGGTGACATGGGACTGCTGTACAGCACAGGCGAGCAATCAATGCGCAAGATAAAGTGTTTGTATAAAAAGTATCGGGAAGAATTTCTGAAAAATAGATTTACGATATTTCAGATATTTCTACAATGCCTCCGAATTCTTCAAAGTCTATCCCTTTAGCGTCGGATACACTTATGCCAGAGCGGCTTTTCCACGACTCGAAGGCTCCCTGGTAGGCAGATTCCGGAAGTTCCTCAAGGGTACGCGTGTAAGCTTCTTTGACAGCACTTAGGGTCCATGGCGGTGTGCTTGGAGAGAGGATTTCACTTTTATAGGGATTAGGACATAGTCAGCCGGTGCTAAGTCGGGACTGTGAGGGGTTGGGGAATCATCGTGATGCCGTTGCAGAAAGTCTTCGCAGGCTGACGGACACTCGACTCTGCTCTTGGTCGTCCGTCCAAAGACCTTCGGGAGGACGAGATTAGCGCAGATATTTCGCATCGCCAACGTTTCAGTGAAAATGGTGTCCTCTATTTACTTGTGCCAATGCGATATCTGCGATCATGCGTACACTTAATCTACGGTCTGAATTGAGCACTTCACGCACGCGTCAGGGAAACAATTTTAACGACTCTTTTTACACAAACCTTGAACGCGAGTGATGGAGGAGTGGGGATTTAGATCGTATGCGTGAGTTAAGAAAAGAAACCCCGATTCGGAATTTTTCTGAAGCTAAATAATTCGCCCAGAGGCCAAATATGTATTTAATGCCCTTGACCGCGGACCGCAAACCTCCCGAGCAGAGATCGGGCAACCACAAAGTTCAACCACCTCTCCTTGATGAAATTAAGCAGGACACGCGTTCAGCGTGAACTTGTACAATACTCATTTGAGTGCACTTAGAACAACCGTTCAAATTACTTCGCCAAATACTGTCGCGTCCCAAAATGCGGCCTCGGCCAAACTGAGTCGAAGGTGGGAAGGTAAGTGATTTGAGAATGGCCGCCATTTCTCGTACGAGATTTAATTTTCCAAAACATCGTGGGTGCATGCGTCAAACCAAAGGTTTTTCTTCTTTCCTTTCAGCACCTTTCCTTTCTTTGTTCTGATACGCAGAAACGAAATAAAACTGGAGATTTAGTAGCCGGTGCTCATCAATGTGTCACTCAAATTTAAATGCGATACCCTAGGATTCTCGTTCTCTTAAAACTCACGCCTCAATCGTCCATCTGTCTTTCAATAATGCCACCATTTGCTATTTACATTTCCCTCTCTATTCCCCAGCAACTGAACCGCGTATAATGAATTATATGGCCGAACTAACTCGCTTCGTTTCGCTGTTTGACGCTTCAGGAAACATTTAGAATAAGGGAAAGGAGATAACAGCGTTGAAATTATAAAAAAAAAACATTTATCAACGGATAACGAAGTGGCATCGGTAATGAAGATAAAGGAAAACTGCAGAATTCTCTTGACCTCTTGGTCTCTTTTCGTTCTCTTTGGCCCGAAGCGCGCGAGAATGGCCTCACTCTCCCTTGCACTGCACTTGTCCGGTATGCACACTGTTTCCCTCACTCTCCCAATCCGACGCCCTCCTCTCCGCACGCCCCTCCCTCTCTGCTGACCAGTTCGGCGTGACAAAATGAAATAGACTATTAAAATTTCAACCCCGCCAACTCCCAATTGACATGTACATCTGACGCTCCGGAGCGGGAACTCACAAGATCACCGTCAAAGGTTCGTTCCCTCCGCGACCCCCGGGAGGGCTGGCTCCGTTAGCGGACGGCGAGAGACGGTCTAAGCGGGTGGGTGGGGGGGACGATCTAGCGGGAGGAAAAGGTGGGCACTGAGATGAGGAAATACGCTCCAACATTAGTATCAACTCTTTATCTCACCTTATTAGATTCTGTAATGGATCATAAGATACAGAATTCGCATATTTTTCTTTCATTTAATATGAGAATTAATAGCGACAATTTCCCGATCGTCCATAATGCATAGGTATTAAGCGTCGCATTAGATGGCAGTCGAAAGTGCATCCATGTTCAGTCCTCGGGTACGCGAAAAAATTACCTTCATCGGGATGAAGTAAATATGCATTGTCAACGTCCAATTGATGTTGTTGTCCCTTTGATTCAAATCTGCTGCGGCACCTGGATGACCTTCCTTCTTCGCTCGTTAGTCCGTTGCCCTCGACGTGAGATGGCGTGACTGTTCTTGCCCAAACGACATCGTGTCTTTTCTTAAGTGAAGTTTACATTGCCATCGGAATTTTGGGCCAATGGGGTTGGTCGATGAGGATGCCGAGAATTATTTGTCCACGGAGTTATGTCTGCACAATCCACCATGATGGGAAATAAAAGTAACCTCGGGAAAACATTATTATTCGATGCGGTTGTCTAAAATATGAACCCCGGTAATCAGCAGCAATATTATCTTCGAATGGGTATCAAGATCCCGCCTTCTAATCATTTGTGTAGTATTTAGTTGGATTAATAACAACGCTGGTACGACACTTTGCAATTAGTATTAAACTTAAAAATATGCGTAGAGATACATTTTTGGAAAAAGAGCAATTCCCTTCCGAACGCCTACTGGATCGGCAACACTGACATGGAATGTGTAGACTCGACAAAATACTTAAGCGTTACCCTAACTCGTGATCTTTCCTGGGTGAAACACATACGGAGAATATGTGGACAAGCTAACTATTAATTAGGATTTAGTAGAAGAGCACCAGGTGAATGTGATGAAATGGTCAAAGAGAAATGTTATATTTCGCTGTTTGGGCCTCATTTAGAATATGCTGCTAAAATATGGGATCCTAACGAAGCCGAATTGATTGTCGAATTGCCGATTGCCGATCGCGTATAGCGTAGAGGAGCTAGATTTGTAAAACGTTGTTATGATAAACTTATTAGCGGATCCAAAATATTAGAAGAGCTAGGCTGGGAATCACTCACGGAGAGAAGGTTAAATTGCAAATTAAATCTCTTGCATTAATTCGAAGGATGTCTCTTTAGCAGTGAAGATGCTGAAAATTTATTATTACTCCCATCGTAATACGGTAGGAGTGATCATGCCAACTAAATTTATGAGATAAAGTGTAGAACAGATAGATTTAAGATGCCATTTATTCAACGAACGACAGGGGATCATTATAACATTGTTCGACCGCGGTAGGGTCACGTTCGGGTAAAATTATCCTGGTGTGTATCAACCCGCTGCCACTCACCCTAGCGGTAGCTTGCAGAGTACATATAAATAAAAAATACATAAAATAAATAAAAATCCATTTAAATTGTTTATATATATATATATAACAATTTAAATGGGTTTTTATTTATATATATAATTTTATTCATATATATTATATATATATATATATATATATATATATAAAACCATAAACACAGTAATCAACCCGAAGGTCGGTTTAGTAGGTGATGGTAGAGTTCACCCAGTACTAAGCCCTGAACGGCGTGTGAATATTCACACATCAGGGTGGGGGGCCAGTTCCTTTCCCTGTGCCGGTTATGGTTTCCCAGGAAGACCTGGTACCCGAAAAATCACATTAGCTTGGGTGGAGCTGCAGGTGCCCAGAGTGCCTTGCCCGGGAATCGAACCCGGGACCCTCTGGTCAGGAGTCCAACGCTCTACCTCCTGGACCACCGCGAACCTATATATATATATATATATATATATATATATATATATATATATATATATATATATATATATATATATAGTATATATATATATACACACACACATGTATATATATATTTCCCAAATATCGCATACATATGTTGATATGATACATTAATTTTTACCAACCCTAATTCTCTTTCCACACACAATTGTATTTTCCTAAATAATGATGACTTCGCATTTGACCCCATCTCAGGAATAAGAGGTCAGCGCACACCGCTCGGTTAGGCAATAGGTTTGCGACAGAAGGACAACTTTCGAATAGATATCCAGGATGCTGGAAAGTTCATTAAAAGGGAGGGGCTTGGGAGAATATCGATTATTAGGAGGTCACCTACATATTGGAAAACATTCACACCATCCGAATGTCCACTTCCTGCATCTCTGCTGCGCATTAACGCCACCGAAACTGGATGGATGACTTCCGCAGCAGATTGAAACGCGACATGGAAGCTCGTGACGAGAGCGGCGACCTTTCCTGAAACGACTTCGTCGGCCCACCGGGAATGATAATCTCCTCCATTTGACAAGGCATTCGCCCGGCGGAGGAGGATGCGAAGGAGGAAGACTGGTGGAGCCTCGGAGGAACGGCAAGCGCCAACACTTCGCCGAACGTGTTTAAAAAAAATGGATTTTTATTGGATTTAAATTCGAAGAAAGTCGCTCCATCAAATCCGATGTGCATGATCTATGAACCTTGTTCATGTGCCCTCGCAGTCTTGTTTTTGCGGACAGTGTTGCCCGTTCGTGTACTTTCGAGTGCGATTGTGGCCGGCCCTTCTTCCAATTCGCCCGGCCACGTTCACAAAGACAGTTGCTACCGTCAGGGGGGCACGCCCGGGGCGAGACGGCCCCAACTCAGATACGTGCTGAAAGGACGTCACCGCGGCTCGGTGGAGGCGCTACAATAGGCCGTGACAAGAAAGCTTTGCAGAATTCCGGGCGCTGCTTTCCAGAAGGCGTACGAGACGTGGAAAACCCGGTGGCAGCGGTGTGCGGACGCTCAAGGGTGCTGCTTTGAAGGCCTTTGAGTGAGTGTATCAATTCTGGCAATACATTTTTTTAACCGACTCAATCCTGCTAATTTTAGGACAGACATTGCACGCTCCATTTTATTCCGCCAAGAGACTTGAGGGTCAAAGGGTCGAACCGCGGCGCCGAGGGGAGAGCGAAGCGGATCTTGATTTCGAGGAAAGAACAATAACGAAGGCATGCACACGCACGCACGCCTGGAACGTCAAAGGGCCTTTTCCAACGCGTGAGGATTTCTACGAAGTCAACGAGACCTTGCACCGAGGGGGATCTAGTGCTCAGGCAGTTCGGACAGAGATGCTACGAACGTGGATATTTTTACGCACTGCCGTACGAGGTGTGTTTGGGAGTAGTTGAAAAGACGATCAGGCGATATAAGATCAACCGTCAAAATCCGAAGGATGTGCAAGGGGTATCAAAATACCCACAAAACATCGACGGGCACGATCATTAAAGGAAAGAAACTCGTCCATAATAGATTGCCTCGCGACCTGCTTCTAAGGTTTCTATGGCATAGAGATAGATATAAGGACTCCAACCATGTAGATATAGACGATCAAAATATAACAGCGCTAGTTTAAAAAAAATAGACACATAAACGTTTACGACTGGAAAGTGTTCACTAGCATTAAAAAGATAATTAAATTGAAAAAAAAATTAGTGGTCGTAAGACGGTCTCAAACTGGTCTGTGAACGACTCTCGCTTCTATAATTTTCACTTTTATAGTTTATATACAAACACAGACACACACCTTCGAAAGGTGTCAAAAAATCATGAACTTACTTCAATTTCGTAAACATCAGTGTGTGTGTGTGTGTGTGTGTGTTTGTGGTGATTGCATCTGATTGAGAGTAGACAACCATAAAGCGTATTAACCAACAAAACATTAAAAAAATTGAAACTCCTATGCCCGGTTTAGATGGCTTAAAGCGCGTGCGAGGATGAATACTTGACTTCATACATTAAAGCATGAAACTTAGATGCTAATTTAAAAGGAAATTCAATTGAAATATATTTTCTTTTGAATTATTTGGGAATAGAAATCTATATTACTTTCAAGGAATGCTATACCGTACACCTTAACTCAATACACTTCATCTATTCTTTTGCCGCACTCGAATACCACATTTTTTTAGCAACCTAGAAACCACAATATCATTTTTTCATTCGTTTATAGATACTTAAACTACTAGGAATTTCTTTCTTAAAACTTTCAACCAAAGTTCACCACTCGATAATTTAAAAATCAAGTTGCACGACATTTCCAAACGTGAGCTGAACCAATTAATGATAATGTGGGATAAAAACTTTCTGCATTTATTTAATTTTTCATGCAGGTAATTATTTTTAATTGACATAAAATATTATTATCCTATATCCCCGAAATAACCATTATAATTATTCGTAATACATTATGATGGTGTTACTTAAACAAGGTTTGTACAAAAATTATCGGAAAATTTTCCTGGCGAGTGCGGGCAGTGCTCGATTCAGACGGTTTGTCAAGAGCGCGTCTGGTCGCAGATCGTATACTGGCATTGACATAAGAAGACAGTGCACACCATTATCCCTGAAAATTCGGCGATACGAAAGATCTTCGCTAAACTCTCCCTGCCGAAGGTCTTTGGACGGAGGACCAAAAGATGTGAGTCGAGTGTCTGTTTCCGAAGGCATTCCTCAATGGCATCGCGACGATTCCCCAACCCCCCTACATTCCTGACTTGGCACCAGCAGACTTTATCCTATTCCCTATAAAAGTGAAATACTCCCTCAAAGGACACCAACATGTGAACCACCCTAAGGGCCATCAAAAAAGCTTGCACGCGTGGTGCCCTTAAGGACCTTCCGACTACCATGGAGCCTTCGAGTCCAAGCAATATCTTAAACATCTATTTTCCCGATACTTTTTAAACAAACCATGTATTTTCACCAAAATGTTACCTCTCCGATTGACGATTCGTAGGCTCATGAATATTTGCTATTACAACGCTTGTCTCATCGCTAAACGGAAATATATCAATAGTGAATAGAATATTATGTAAAACAACTGAATAGCATATTCCGAGGCACTTGATCAGATCATATATGTACAATAAATCCATGCTTAAAATTTTCTCTCTACGATACACAAAAAGTGCAAGCGTGAGAAGAGATTTCTTTTGTACCTACGAGACACATTTACGCAGTTTATTCCTCTTAGCCTTCCGCAATGTTATAGAATTATAGTTTTTAGGTCCTCAAAAATCCATTAATGTGGTGCAATGAATTACGAAGGGTGGGCTTTAATCTTTTTCCGTTCCCTTTCGCTATTAGTGTCCACGACTGGATCACCACAATCCGTCACCCCGCGGGTGAACAGCTATGGAAGTTGATTCATTGCCCCCCCCCCCCATATCTGCCATCCGGACAGCGATGACTACTCGCTCGTATTCATGATTCGGTGTCGCAAGCAGGGACGGAATAATCAATTGCACATCAGAGCTAATCCAACTTTATTAAATTCTCGTTGATTTTATTCGCAATTCATAGATATATCTTTTCGAATCAATTTGTCGTCTCCATTCCCCTATCGTCCTATGAATTATTAATGAATTGGTTTCGCTAATCTTTTCCTTTGATGATTGACAACAACCCATATCACACGCCCATGAGTTAGCTTGGAGGGTATTGCGTAGATGTAGATGGTCTCCACTGATAATATATATATATATATATATATATATATATATATATATATATATATATATATATACATTTTATAGGTAATCTACCGGTTAAGGTAGGTTTTTGGATGGACACAACTACCAAAAAATATTTTGTGACTCCTAACAAAACACAAAATCCGTCATCCTACTCTATATCAGGTCCCTCTTCATCTCTGAGTACTTTCTTCCTCCCTTCATCCCATCCAACAGCCCTATCCTATTCCTTCCCTTTCCTCGTTTGCCTAACATTCTCCCCTCTATTACAGTCTTCAACATCCCGCTGCCGGTCAATACCCCCTTCATCCACTTTTCCTGCCTCCATAGGATTGATCCCAAAAAACCCCTCTCTTTGCCCACCATACCAAGTACTTCTTCATTTGTTTTCTTCTCTGTCCATTTCACCTTCTCCATTCTTCTCCACACCCACATTTCAAAAGCCTCCAATCTACGTCTATCCTCCTGCTTCAATGACCACGTTTCCGCACCGTACATAGCTACGCTCCATATCAAAGTTTTTTCTCAAATGGACTCCATGCCAAGCGACGTCCAGCATTGACGGAATTTGCTCGGAATTGACGATCGATTGCGCTTGATGTCTACAGCTGTGTTTAAGTGCACCAGCCATCCGGGGGAGAACTAGATTTCCCATCGCCCGCGACTACTCCACTTCGCCTCGCGGTGGTTAGCCACTGCCGGGGGGATCCCGCGCAATCCTCGTGTAGTATGCGATATAGGTCTGATTACATATGCCAGGAGACTATCAGCATTCAGTACAAATTCAAATCCGAATCTAAATCCAAGGGACGCTGTTCACCTTTTTATACGTCAATCTACTGCATTTCCGTACCACTTCTGCCTCCGGAGATATGCGTCACACACATTTCTCCGATCTGTAAGATATCGGAGGAATTATAGGGTACCGGGCAGTAAGGAAAGAATCAGGGAACGGCATCTTTAATGTCAAAAAAAACTGTACTTTCCCAGAGAAATTCAAGTGAATTGCCTTTTCCCCGAGGCCATTTATTACTTGATTGCATGCGAAAATCATGTGGAATAAATGAACGAACATGCGAAAGATGCATTTAGCCACTGAACATCCCCAGCGGCTTGTCGGTGCAGTAAGGAATCAAAGTACTGTTACATTGCCATTCACGGGAAAGAGCTAGAATAAATCGCATCAACGTCGCGTGTGTAGCGAACACCGAAGCGAATGAAATTTCATTCGACGGAGGCGAACAACCCGGAGGAAATGAGTAATTAAGACATCGAACGGCGGCTTCACCTCATTCATAGCGAGAATCCCTGCACTCCCTTGAACCCTACTGCAGGTTCACCGTTAGGGACAAAGAGCTGCTCACGAGAGTGAAATAGAGTGAGATCGGGAATGTGTATATCCTACATATTTACTTAATAATTTTGGACATTAAAAATTTTTTTTCTGAAGGAAAATTCTCCCTGCAAGAACATTTCCCCATTACAAGTCTTCTTTCTTTCCTTCTTTAACCGAAGAATGGACACCTTATGTGGCAAAAGCACAAAGAAAACTAAATACGATATTATAGTGCAAGAAAGGAATGATTGCGTCAAAACTATATATATATATATATAGATATATATATATATATAGATATATATATATATAGATATATATATATATAGATATATATATATAGATATATATATATATATCTATATATATATATATATATATATATATATATATACACACACACACACACACTTTTACGACCGTAGATACGTTCATTTAGTAAGTAAAGTAAGTTCATAAGTTTAGGTAAATATATATATATGTATATATATATATACTATATATATAAATGTGTGTATATATATATATATATATATATATATATATATATATATATATATATATATATATATATACACACACACAGTTTTACGACCGTAGATACGTTCATTATAAGTTTAGGTAAATTACGTTTCCTCGATAGCTCAAGTGGTTGGAAGAATTGGCCCGGCATGTCGAAAGATCCCGGTCTAGGAAACGTTTTTGCGCTTATGATCTGCTCGATTCCACCTTCTCTACCACTCTTGTATCCGTCTTTTTTGTGTATATCTATCCTTTATCTATGTCCATGTATGTATGTATGATAAAGGATAGATAAACACAAAAAAGACGAATAGAAGAGTGGTAGGGAAGGTGGAATCGAGCAGATCATAAGCGCAAAAACGTTTCCTAGACCGGGACTTGAACCACGGATCTTTCGACATGCCGGGCCAATTCTTCCAACCACTTGAGCTATCGAGGTAACGTAATTTACCTAAACTTATAATGAACGTATCTACGGTCGTAACACTACGGAAAACGAAAAAGCCGAGACCATAACCTCGATTGACACTGGGGAACACAGGAAACACACACTGGGTCATTTGGGTGTGTTTTGGGAAACTGAGCCTCGTGTACCTCGTGTACCGTGGCGAACACATTGTGCCAAGTTTTCTCTCTGCACTCACCCACTCCCGCTATCTTCCTTGGTATTTTGTTTTCATATCTTGTGCGTTCGACGGGTATAAATAAAGGCACACCAGGGTCACTGCTTCCCAAACACACCCAAGGTACCAAAGGGGTGTTTCCCATATTCCCCCTCACTTGTCACTTTGTTTTTACCTCCCCACCTCAAACAAACCCAGTGCCAATCAAATTTACGATCTCGGCTACATCGTCTGCCATGTAAATTACACTGGAATCTTCGGGGGTTTTTCCCGAGTTTATCTTTTAAATGTACCGAACCTATCTCTCTCCTTTACCTCCTGCGATTTTCCAGAAAGAAAAAGGCTAAGCTAAAAATTAAAATAGGAGGGCAGAAAATAGAGCAGGTAGAACAGTTTACGCATCTCGGAAGTGTTTTGGACCAACACGGTCAAAGTAGTAGGGACGTAAGGAGAAGAATTGCGCTAGGCCAAGAGGCTTTCACAAAAAGTAGGGAGTTGATGACGGGGACGTTGAGTAAGGATATTAAGAAAAGACTCGTAAAAACTTTGATATGGAGCGTAGCTATGTACGGCGCGGAAACGTGGTCATTGAAGCAGGAGGATAGACGTAGACTGGAGGCTTTTGAAATGTGGGTGTGGAGAAGAATGGTGAAGGTGAAATGGACAGAGAAGGAAACAAATGAGGAAGTACTTGGTATGGTGGGCGAAGAGAGGGGTTTGTTGGGAGAAATCCTATGGAGGCAGGAAAAGTGGATGAAGGGGGTTTTGACCGGCAGCGGGATGTTGAAGACTGTAATAGAGGGGAGAATGTTGGGCAAACGAGGAAAGGGAAGGAACAGGATAGGGATGTTGGACGGGATGAAGGAAGGAAGGAAGAAAGTACTCAGAGATGAAGAGGGACCTGATATAGAGTAGGATGATGGATTCTGTGTTTTGTTAGGAGTCACAAAATATTTATTTAGTAGCTGTGTCCATCCAAAAACCTACCTTCACCGGTAGATTACCTTGTAATAATTATCTCTCTCCTTATATCTGTATCCATTTGGACGGATCCATATGTATACATAGTATGTGAGTGTGTGGATAAAAATTGCATGATTTAATTAAAAGACGTAATTTCATATTTTGATACAACATCATGGAAATCCACTCCGCGCACTACCACACTCGGCACACATTTGGAAAACCAAATAATTGAGCGTTAAGTTGAAAATCCACGAACCTAGGTGGGAAAGAACATTCCTCAACGCAACGGTGACTTCAAGAAGCCCACCGCATTTGATATTCGCGGCGTCAAAGGAGTAAGACGCGCCCGACTGAAGAGAGGAGAGGGAGGGTGACCTGAAGGAAGGCGCTTGGTCCTCAACGACGCAGATGCCCGGAACCGGTAACGAGCCAAGTGATCACCTTCAATTAGTCAAATTCGTCACTCGGAGAAAAAAACTTATCGTTCTAGAAATATTAGTCATGAACTCAAAGCTCAGTTGCTGCATCTTTATTTTTTAACGATAAAAGACCAGATGGAATTTATTAACTGAATATAATGGGTTGAATGATCAAAAGAGAAATATCACTACACATAAAAACAGTACGCAGCCTTAGCATGCATAAACATTTTCCGCAACTAACGATACAACAGACGCTTGTTTCAGCGCCATAACATTGATGATCCCAGCTTATTTTCCAATCGTTCACGCGCGCAGGATATATATGGCTGTGGACGTAATGGTGGCCGTTGCGTTGCGAGGATTGATGGACGCATTACACCTTAGTGTGAAAGGTATTGAATATCAAATGCGACCGTGGCCACTCTTGCGAGCCCGGACTCCAATGGGTGCAAGATTCTACGAACTCGGCTGGATGAAACGACCGACCCCACGCGAAAACCCTTAAGAGCATTGTATGACCGAGATAGCGTCTTTCAGCGATAACGAAATTCCTCCCTCCCTCTCACTCACTCACTCGAAAGCCGATGCCTTCAAACAAGGGTCTTAATGGAGAAGACTTCGCGTGTAATGACTGTCCAATAGGCAAACAAATTCCTTCATTCAGTGGCTATAAAGTTTACGCCCGCTGGCGACGCTTTCGATCAAGATGTATGGGGCCTTTTTATAGGACAATAAAAATAGTTTTATTGCCTCCGTGAAAGGTGGGTTTTAACACGTTTGGTAACCTTAAAATCCTCCAGAATTCACACACAAAAGGATGAAATACCTGCCCTGAAGGCGGTGGGGATTACGAAAAACTGGAAAAACCGCCGGGCACGCGTCAATAATGCATGCATACTTAAAACTTCGAGGATAAAAATAAAATAACAATATTCCAGCGCATAATATATAAATCCACGAAGACACCACCAATGAGCAGGCGAAAGTGAGCGAATGAGATTGACTTGACGGAAACATGTTAGATGTTAAACATGTTTGCAGATAACTTAAGAGCCCTATCCTCTCCGCCTCAGCAGAAGTTATTTCACCTATGACCCATGTATAATTATAGCCGAGTCTACCAATGGTACGACGGTCTTGGAAAACCATTTCATCTCATCGCACTGATAAAGAAAATCTTTTAGACGTAAGCACTTTCACATCATTCGTCATTTCTTTAGCTCGTCATACTTTCAGGCCTCCATCCAAGAGGACTCCCAGAATTATTGTTCTTTCCTCATATCTCCCTCGTAGTAGTAGTACTTAGGAGAGGGGACCGACAGCTAAATTAATTTGCGCCATTAGAGATGAATGGGAAAGGAAGGGTGCAGAAAAACGGCACTAGCCTATTCTTGTCGAAAGGCGCCGAGGGGACATAAGCTTAACGTCCCATCCGACGGACGTGGTACTTGCTGAAACTGCTCTCCACAAGGCATTTCAAGTAGGGATCGGGATACCGCTGAATAATATATGTTTCTCCAGGATTTGAACCCGGGCCCTCTCGGTGGGAAGCCTGTACGTTAGTCATCGTACCATGCCGACCATCTCCCTCGTATGCCAAGGATTATACTTTTTTGTCGGGGCCCTTAGAGGGCGAAATCGGAGGTTGTGATCAATGGAGATCGAAAGACTTCAGAATGTATCGTTCGTTTTCGTTTCTCCTCACACATTTTTCCTGTGCTAGCAATGTGATTGCAACGGAAGTAATCGGTAATTGAAGGTAATGTACTATCGCTACTTCTTTCAGATACACGCACCATCGACCGTGTTCAAATTTGGATTTTTTTTAGGCCGCCACTTTTTTACTGACAACAATTGTCATAAATCAATCCAAAATTACGACAGTTGAGTTCATTCACAAATATTCATCATTCCATAACAAATGGTTTAAGTGATAGGGGAAGTCTTCGAGGATAAAGAACAGGATTAAAATTAACTTCTTAAAATTAATTTCAATAACTTATTTTTCAAATTAAAATCCCAAATAAACATCACACACTTCATTTAATAGTCAGGAGATATATTTCATCCCCACGATTAGATGTAGGCCAGGTCAGCCCAAGGCTAAGGCCAATTGCGATTACGGACAAGTTAGAGAGAGAGGGATTATGGAAGTTAGAGAGGTTTCATATCAATCGGCTACTGCCAATTGCCTGAGGACGCTCGCTAATAGTTAACATTCGCGTATTTCTGAGGCATTATTCGCTCCAGACTGTTCCAGCGCTCTTTCCGATTAATTTCCAGCCCTCCTCCCACTTGCCCCTTCCAAAGAAAATTCGTGTTTCCTAGGTCACTCCAAGGTTGAGGATCCTAGAATTAATCCTGCATCATCCGGCGCGCACACACACACACACACGCAAATACGCAAAGGGGAAGTGGAGCACGGAAAAGGATGGAGGTCACTAAACAAATGCGCACAAGTGATGAGTTTGAACTAATCTCTTCTCGTGAATGGGATCTAGCACTCGCCTGCCAATGGAAGAAATGTTTAAAGGTGCAAGAACGCAAAGGAAACGCAACACGGCCCTGGAAACAAATGATTGGTTTAAGCACAGACAAATGTCACGATGTAACCGACGCCCAACATCATTTAATAAATCAAAATATACCTAGACTTATTTTTAATTGCCTTTAATCCATTCCAGGTTTTATTCAATCAAAATAAAACCACAAAAGACAAAAACTTGATTAATTCACATGCTTTAAAAAATTGAGTCTACTCCGCGTTATACGCGATCATTTGGATGTGTTCTTGAGCAGCGAGGATCTTTATTGACAGCCCTTTTCTCGGAAGACATTCAGGTTAAGAAAATATCATATATTGCTAATTTTCAGTCTCGAACCAAATTTGATAAAGAGGGGAACTTGAACAGCGTACGTTCCATAGGATCTCTGTTCAGCTGACAGACTTGGCAACCAAACAACATGAAGTTAGTGAGAGCGCTAAGAAATTAACATATACGTATTAAGTCAATTTCATAGCAGGTTACGTTTCGATTTAAACCAAACTGATCACTTATAAATACACAATTTATGGACTTGTTTCACGCAACACGTTCTCAGCGAGCTGTCGTCCCATCCGATGTCAATGAAACATCGGAGCAAATAAGACAGGGTATGTATAAAAAGTATGGGAAACAATGTTTTCATGGCGTGCGTGTTAAGTGCGTAATTTAGACCTTCGGTTAAATGTGCGCTTGATCCCAGATATCGCATTGGCAATGATCAGATGACATTGCACATCATTATCGCTGAAAATTTGGCGATGCAAAAGATCTGCGCTAAACTCGTCCACCCGAAGGTCTTTGGACGGAAGACCAAGAGCAGAGCCGAGTGTCTGCTTGCGAAGACCTTCTGCAAGGGCATCATGCGACAATCTCCCAACTCCTTTAGAGTCCCGACTTGGTTCCAGCAGACTATTTGCTATTCCCAGAAGCGAAATTCTTCCTCAATGGACACCACCATGGGACCCTGAGAGCCGTCAAAGAAGCTTGTACGCGTACCCTTAAAAGGCCTTCCTCGATAAGACTACCAGGGAGCCTTTGAATTGTGGAAGAGCCGCTGGCGAAAGTGTGTCGACACTCAGGGGATGATGTACTTGGAAGAAATTTGAGGCATTGTAGCAATATTTGAAATAAATATATTTTTCCGAAACTTTTTTCCCAATAAATTTTATACAAACCATGTATGCGTGATATATTTTTGCGGAAATAAATTAATCTATCGGCAGTTATTATCCTATTGCTGGAGTTTAGGCGGATATTTCTCGGTCAAAGATATCGGGAGGGCTGGTGGCTATTCTCATAGCACTATGGATCCAGCAAATGAGCAAATGTACTGTATGTAAGTCGTGGGTGGAGCTTTTTTCACTTAAGGACGACCCATGGCCATTTCAGCAGAAAGGCTGTTGTTGGATCCGCGACAGGGATGAGATGTTCAGGGACATTATGGAAAGAGGAGGAGGTAGAAGTCAGAGGAAGAAGATGATGTGGCGCTGAGGAAAAGCGGGCGCCAATATTTGAAGTGGGAGAATTGTCGAGCCTCGAGCAGCAGCAAATGTCCCGGGCAGTGCGCTTGGATAGACGGGAGACGGGACACCTGAATGTCACTTTTATGTCCTAAACACTCCCGAGAATTTAATTCTAATCATTGCATCCAAATCATTCAAACAAGGGCAATTATAGCTTTGTGCAGTCTTGTACCTGAAGATGGTTTGATGAACTGAAACGCGTCGTACGTTACAATAAATCTGAGGAAGAGTGCAAATGTTTCTCATAAATTAAAGCTTTCCCGCGAGTTCATATTCCATGCAATTTCTACGGAAAATAGAAAAATGATGCGGTAAAAAAGGAACAATTTTTCCCTAAACTAAAACGATTGTTTTCTTAACACATTAGCGAAAAAAATCTTAGAACCAAGATCCAATTTTATAATATCTCGTTAAATCAAATTGATAGTCGATAGGGGCGGTAACGAAACGTGGAGGTTACAGCAAGGGCCCAATTTTATACATGCAATTCATGCATCTCTAAATGTGGCTTAGCTTTAACTACCGATTATTAACACTGATCTTACGCTTTTAACCCGAGGTAAAAAAATGTAACCTTCTGTTTCACAAGACATCGTAAAATTGGGTATTGAAGTGCGTAGCTTAATGTCAAAACTATTGATTTTTCAGTGCCACGTAAACAAAATTAAAGGAATTCGTTATTTGCAGCTTGGGATACCTGTGATTAGAAAAAAAACCTTTCCGTGTGTTTTGGTGCACGCTTCAAGCGATCCCTTCGAAGAGTGGGTGCGTACTACCGTTCTCCGCTGAGAGAAGGGGAGGGGTTGGGAAACTAGGCGATCTAAATAGAGAAAAGCAAGGAGTGCCAGGAAGGGAGGGGGAGGGAGAGAGGAGGAGGCGGGGAGGGAGGGGGAGGCGAGGGAAGGGGTTGGTGAGGTATGCTCTCGCGCCAAAACACTTCTCGGAAGTAACCTTGTGTGCGCACCTCTGGGATCCTAGGCAGTTGGACACACTCCGGGAGAGCCACGCGAAAAGGACCCCCCTCCCCCCCCCAAACAGAGGAGGAGGTGCTAACATGCACGTAGCGTATGAGGCAATCGGCTATTTCATTCTTCCCCTCTCGTCCTCCATTCATTACAAAACTTAGGCCAAACAAAAACGCTTTTTAAACGATACTGTCGCCAAGCAACGTCGCCAAAACATTCTCAAGCACAACATTAAAATAGGAGTTACATCGGAAAGTTTAAAATATATCGAAATAAATGTTTCAATCGTTTACGGTTTAATATACACTTTATAAATAATTCATACTCCACCTCACGAATTTCCACAAATAATCACTACATTATTATTATTATTATTTATTATGGGTAATCTACCGGTTAAGGAAGGTTTTAAATGGCTACATGCTACCAAACGGTACAGCGACAATTGCTTCGTCTCTCTTCACAACACACAAAACGATATCCAGGAATACAACAAGCCCTCTTCCAATAATCATTAGATATATGGAATAATTGGGGTGAGTAGCCAAGTATGACTTTTTACAGCACATACCTGCATATGAATATTAATCAGATCCGAAGAAAACGTATGTAATCATTGAAATATTTTATAATACTTGTAATTGAATATTATATAATAAATCATTGAAAAGAAAAAAAAAATATATATATATATATATATATATATATATATATATATATATATACATATATGTATATATATACATATATATGTATATATATATACATATACATATATATATATAATGGTTTTTTATGGTGAATATATAAATATAAATCTTAAAGACCATAAACACAGTAATCAACCGGAAGGTCGGTTTGGTAGGTGATGGTAGAGTTCACCCAGTACTATGCCCTATACGGCGTGTGAAATTCACACATCAGGGTGGGGGGCCAGTTCCTTTCCCTGTGCCGGTTATGGTTTCCCAGGAAGACCTGGTACCCGAAAAATCACTTTAGCTTGGGTGGAGCTGCAGGTGCCCAGAGTGCCTTGCCCAGGAATCGAACCCGGGCTCTCCGGTCAGTAGTCCAACGCTCTACCTCTGGACTACCGCTACCCACTATATATATAGTATATATATATATATACACACACACACACATATATATACCCCCACATATATAATAGTGCTCGATGATACAATAACTGATTTATTTGACGCTGACGACCTGAAGTATTCTACGAAAGGAGACCATATCTTGACAAAATTATACCCCAAAGAATTATGTCGCCATTTCACACTGAGAAACTCTGTCATGTTCATTAACCTTTTGATTATTTAACGCAATAATTCACAATACCATGATTTATTTGTGTGAATTTAATGCACATAACTCTGAAGTTTCCTTAAGAAAGACATTGTTTTAGTGGGAAATAGCTACCCATACTTAATCAATTGTATTTAACATTAAATTAGTTCATGTTTTACAGTAGAAATTTAAGTAAATTTACCAAGAATGAACTAAAATTTTCAGTTCGTGGG
Source organism: Hetaerina americana (assembly GCF_022747635.1). Lineage (NCBI taxonomy): Eukaryota > Metazoa > Arthropoda > Insecta > Odonata > Calopterygidae > Hetaerina > Hetaerina americana. Next base: position 2,056,402 of record NW_027287117.1, read on the forward strand.
CCTCTACCTTCAATTTCTTGAACTCCGTAACCTTTTCAAACATTGGTCATGACGTACTTTGCATGACGTCCTTCGGAACGACATCCTTGCTTTGAAATATCAGCTCGAAAAGTATCATGGAGTAAGCGTATGTATAGCATGGGAGTTGGAAAGGTTCTCTCGGTGTCAATAACAGTTGTCAGCGCTAGCGCAGCGAGTTTCCCGCTTAGTTATAGGTAATCCTTTATGAGTAAACAACATCGGGGCTCTTGGAAGATATGTGGTGCGGAGGCCACGCTGTTGTTGCTCCCGTGTAGTGATTTGAAAATATGGAAAAAAAATTGAGATTCGAGCAGTGTTTTCAAAAACTTCGCAAAGAAAGGTATGAAAGCAAAGAAAATTCATTCTGACTTTCAGAAGACTCTGGGGTACTCTGCTCCTTCATATTCAACTGTTGCCAAGGGGACGCAGGATGACAAACGCGTCAGAATGGAAATTTCCGAACAAGGTTTGATCCGTTGTAAGAGCAACCAACAAGGTTTTCTCCACCGGTGCGCGACTACAGATGGAACTTGGGTCCACCACTATACCCCAGAGAAACAACAGCAGCCAAAGCAGTGGAAACGTTGATTCGCCACCACCAAAGAAAACAAAGACTATACGGTCGGCCGGAAAGGTGATGTCTTCAGTTGTCTTGGATGCGAAAGGGATTCTGCCGACAGATTATCATCCCACTGGTCAAATATTACTGAAAAATACTACACAAGCCTTCTGGACCAACTACACCAAAAGATACCCGGAAAAAAGTCCAGGTTTGGCAAGGAAGAAAGTCATCTCTCATCAAGACAATGCACGCCCCCACACAATTCCGTTGCCATGGAAAAAAACCTGAATTAAGATTAATGATAGTTGCCACACCCGCCTTATTCGCTTGATTTTGCTCCATTTAAGATTTACATCTCTTGTCCAAGCTCAGAATTTTCCTCGGTGCGTGGAGATTCACTTCAAACGACGAACTAACAGCCGAAATAGACGGGTATTTGGAAGACCGGAAGGAATCTAATATTCGTAATGGGACCAAGACATTGGAGCATCGCCTGACCAATTGCATTAATGTACATGGAGACCACATTGAAAAATAATTAAGTTGCACAGTGGTTAGTCGTTTATTTCGATTCCATTCCGATAACTTTTCAGATTACCCTCGTGCATAGCTTATTCATGACGGGCACCAGAGAGATCAATTTGGTATCGCCCTTATTCATGAAAAATTCGACATCACCCTGATTTTCCCTGAAAGCGCACGGATCGCAGTAGTCCGTGGGAGCGAGTATTAACGCATTGGGATTACAGAAAGGGAAAAATAAAATGCACGAATGAAAGATGGGAGTGGAGAGCCCCTCCTGACCGGCAGATCGTGACCCTATAGGTAGATTGACTTCACTGAAAAAAATCACATCAATTTTAATAACTGCCATTTCTGGACTAATCAGGCGAATGTCGGTCGGATTTGCAACGTGCCCGAACGGTAGGGCTGCTTTTAAAGTGGGTGCCCTTTATTTCTCGATGGAAAAAAATTCACCTTGACGATAAGTGACCTAAAAAGAAACTTTTATAGCCGCGGGCATACTCGATTTAAATTGACTTTTTTTCGACTCGCTGGGTATCGCAGTCGCGCAGAAGAATTAGCACTGGAATGGACAACCGGCTTATGTGACATGCCCTTTATTACTGGATGATATCAACACGCACGCCGTTTCATTCCAGTTAGCGATGAATACCACTCGTTTGGAGCCGAAAATGGCCAACATTACGTGTGCACCACGGTACAAAGGCAAGTTGGTGCACAGGCACCACGGTACAAAGGCAAGTTGGTGCACAGAAGAAGATTCAAAAGGGTAAAAGGTTAAAATAGCGCGTGGGAAAAGGCAAATACCTTGTGGTAAAAATTAAACATCTTATTTCAATTCCACTTTTCAATTGACAATCGAGGAATCATTACGAACGCAATCGATAGTCATTGATACTATGGACGATGAGGAGGACTATATGAAGTAATTTTACCTTACGCCGTAATTAGTTTACGGCTAAACCCTTTACGACTTAAGATAGAATTATTTCATATTGTCATTCTTAAAAAAGCCGTAAGAAGATCAATTACATCTTCACGTAGAAAATGACGTAAACATAGTGACAAGGTCAAAGCACATCTGTCGGACAAGTGCGAGTTTAATTTGATAACTGGACGTAAGAACTCTCAGAGGGAGGGGGCTAACTTCACGCCCCTCGTCCACTCGCTTGGTACGTGATTTCACAGCAAACATAATATCAGCAAGCAACATCGCCAACATTTTCAAGGAACATAACAAGAAGTCTACGGTAAAAGTTTAATTATATTTTTAATTGGTTGGCGGGGGAAAAAATAACAGGCGGAAGGAAAAAAAGTGCCGCTACTTGGCGAGTGGTTCCTCAAGAGTAGTTGGCCGGTCGACGGCTGACCCTCGCCCAATAGGAATCCGCCCCGAGATGAAATGCTTCGCGATATCTGGATTGATTCACATCTACTTCCTTAGCACTTAGAAAACTTCGACCTGAATTCTTTGGAAAGCCATTTAGAAAAACCTTCACGAGTTAATAATTCAAATGCAGAAAAAAAAACATGAATGAATAAGATAAAATACGAGCGCTATTACAGGAAATAACGATAATTTATATCCCCGTTATGATTTACAATTTATAATTCAAATTCACTGGCACACATTTCGTACTTAACCTTTGGCTTGATCTCTCACATACTGCAAAATTATTACTTTTGGGGACAATTAAAATTTAAATGAAATTTGTATTTTATTTACTAGTTTTAAACATACAATCTAAACTCTACACATACGAGAACATAACAGACTTGAATGAGTCAATTGGCATAATACCATTCATTCCATAAGGTAATGACCTAATGAACTAATTTGGGTTTTAGTAAAAATACTTATTTGTGGGCTCTTTTAGTTGCGAGTGCAAAATGGACCGTCATATCACGACAGACAATTCGTCAGTCGAGCGAAATTGGTGTGACAGTGAAGAATTTGGACACACTTACGCCATTTTTCTGCTTAGCCAGGGGTTATAGTTCACCAAGCCTACATGCGATTACTATTTGCATTATATCAAACATCACATGGCATTTGGCATGGGATATCAGGAGAAAACTATGGAAGAGAAGTAATCACGATGTAGTTAAAATTCGCTATACCACTTTAATCGCGAATTTTTCGAAGGAAAATTATTTTCACCTATCGAAAGTTGATACCACATGGAAATAAAAAATTACCATAACGATGAATAGTACCGTTATTCTATGTATCCTTTTCCTCTGTAACTATTGACGTACGTGCCAAATATTCGACTTAGAGCGTTATTAGCTACAGGTTTTTTCCCTTGGCGTGATATAGCAAACTAGTTATTATATAACCGGTTATAGCTGGGCCATTTGGTGAGATGATTTCCATTCGATCTTTGTCCAAATGGCAGTTAATTGTGGACTGCGTCGGTGGGTTTGAGAATCCTCCATTAGAATGAATCCCGAATATTACTAAAAATCATGATTAACTTCACGCGATTTCACTTTGAAGGGAACATCACAGAGTTAAACAGGAGGGATATCTGGGAATTGAGCAGGAGGGCCGAGTGAACTCAATCACTCCCGGCGTGACCCATCTAGAACACGCGGCGGCGTTCGTCGTCGCGGGGCAATTTCAAGGGCCGACTTCCCTGTCGTGGGATGGACTGACTTCGCAGACACGAGAGGAGTTCCCCCTCCCCTCCGCCTCCAGACGTGGAATGAAGGGAAGGAGGGGGTGACGGGGAGGGGTTGGGGGGAATTCCGGGATTTCGGACGGCTGTTTTGATATCCCGCGAAGCCGCCTTCGGGGTTCAATCGACGCGCCAGGACGTGTTTACGCTGAGGAAGATTCAAATTCAAAACGTTCAAAAACGTTTGATCCAACGTGGACTGCCCGAGGGAGAGACCAATTATTCACAAACTCTGTGGAATCCAAGAGAAATCTGAGAGTTCCGAGGGAGTTGGAGGAAGGTTGGCAGAATGGCTGAAAAAGTTAGGAATTCTATTCTCGACCCTCCCCGCTTTGTGGGTTCCTGCTAAAAGGGGGCATCGGAGCGGGCTGACATTCCCATGATGATGCTGAGGGTGTGGGCAAGATATTCCCAAAATAACGCCGAGGGCGTTTGGAAATGAAGTACGATATCTGTCCGGCAAGGATCCAGCCGTGCAGCATTTAGAGAAAAATAGCTCTACCGGAACAATAAGGAGACCTCAGTTGTCCCCCATTCGAAGTAATCCTCTTGGAACCTCACACGCCTACACCATTCCACTTTTCAAAACTGTCAGCATGGTCCACTTTATCGGAATGGTCATCAGATGCATCTTTGCAATCTCTATTATCTCGCCATTGTCAAGAATTTCGTGCTGCAGTAGCAGGGGAATTGTTCCAAGCCGCAGACCCAGGATTTCTAAAACAATACCATAATTGGATATGTGTCATGGTTCGGAAGCAATGACCCAGAGACATAACCCCAGTCTTCCCAAAGTTCGGTTGACGAGATGAAAGGGAATGCGACGATGCGGCAGGTGATGACCATTCCGAAACAGGACTTTACCGACCGATTCTTTTGATAAGTGGAAGAGAGATGATGGGATAAGTGTGTGAGGTCCTCAGGAAAGCACTTCAAAGTAGACAACAAAGGTCTCCTTATTATTATAGGTAGGCTGTCTTCCTTAAAATATTGCACGGCTGGATAGATTCCGGACACACCTCGTTAGATTGAAAGAGGGGTCTTCTTCGGAATGATGGTACAATGATTCGTTCGACTACTGGAGTCCGTTGCGCGCGTTTCCGTTCACAGGAATAGCCAATCTTACATAAACAAGGGAACAATTCCAAATGTGTCACTGCATTTCGGAATTCAATCAGAGAATGTGGGCGAAGATTGCCTCACGATGACATACTACGTGCATGGGTGATCTTTTAATGTCGTGGGAATCAACAACGCGACCACACTTTTGGTGTGCCGGGATTGGAAAACGGTTCAATGTCCACTCTGTATAAATTCCACGTCCGCATAGGGCTGGAGATTAATCGCGTAAACCCCACGTGAAAATTTTACAACTTCAGTGGCTAATGAAATAGGAAAAGGTGCATTCATCCGACAGCGACCATTTAAGATGCATTCGTATTTAAGACGATATAGCTTGAGAAAACATTTAAAAAAAATGACGATGAGTCGTTGTGATGACCGAAGAGGCGCCAATGATACAATCGTCTTGCGATTCCTTCGCCAGATATTCAAAGAATATCGCCCCGAATCGATTTTTCATCCCTTGGTGCACCCCCGAGGATGGAGGCGGCTAGATCCCGGGGAAAGGGAGAATCTCATCTCGTTTCGAGAAAGTAATCAGAGTACCAATCAAACATTGAGCATAATGTTTGTTCCGACTGGAAAATATTGGAAACTATTTTCCATTTTCACTTAGGAGATTTACAGGTTCGCACCCAAAAGTGGTAGGACTGATTTTCTCAGGCGCGAACGGAGCGGTGGAGTGGGGTCTGCCTGGCAGGGTAAGGTGGAGGGGACTCTTAGCAAGACTGACACCAACCTCAGTCACCTGCGGGCTGTCGTTGAGTGAGGACATCGTTTTTAGTGAAGCAAGTTTTTTGTCCGCGTCGAAAAACAAAATGAATCTGAATTTAGAGCAACGTTATTCCGTGAAGTTTTGTGCGAAACTCGGGAAGACGGCCACTGAGACCCTCGATATGATCAAGCAGGCTTATGGGGACACTGCCTTAAGCTGTTCCACAGTATTTGAGTGGCACAGGTTGTTTAAAGAGGGTAGGGAGCTCGTTGAAGACGACCATCGCTCCGGACGGCCGTCGACGGCAAGAACCGACACGAATGTGGACAGAGTGAGGACACTGCTGAACACAGACCGACGCTTAACCAGTGAAGAAATTGTAGACCAGTTGGGTCTGTCTGCATCCAACGTCCAACGCATTATTTCACAGGATTTGGCCATGCGCAAGGTGTGCACCTAGATGGTGCCGAAAATCGTGCCATGGCGCGCTCGTCGTCAGACAGCTCCTGGCCAAATACGGCGTTGCCACGTTGCCGCACCCGCCCTATTCTCCCGATCTGACACCACCGGACTTCTTCTTCTTCCCCCTGATGAAAAGACAGCTCAAGGGACGACGTTTTGACTCGATAAAGGCCGTTCAAGAGGCTTCGACGAGGGTCATCAACGGCATCCCCAAAGAAAATTTCCATCGGGCGTACGGGGAATGGGAGCAACGTTATACTAAGTGTGTAGCAGCTCAAGGAGAATATTTTGAAGATTATTAAGTCGATGTAAGTATATCGTCAATAAAATTCTTGTAAAAAAATCAGTCCTACCACTTTTGGGTGCGACCCTGTAAGTGTACATTTTTAGAGCCGAGAGAGGCAGGGGACGGGATCGCCAAGCAATACTTCTAGAGAAGCAGCGGTCGCAATGGGCCATAGAAGTGTCAATCTAAAAGCGAGAAGACGACCAACTCGCACGATCTCATTTGATGCCTTGAAAGGACTAGGCAAGATTGCCTTGATGGCTTTTGGTTTTATGAGAGATAGGCCCTTAAGCGACGATCGATCCAAACAAAATTAGACTCTTATGCCATGGAAGTATTATAGATCACCTTTCGACGACGAAAATACGTGCGAAGAGTGGAATTAGAGCAGAAATATTACAGTCGCTACGCTTGTTGAATTTGTGGATCATTAAAAACTTAATAAAAAGGTCTAAGAATTACCATAAACACAGTGATCAACCCGAAGGCCGGTTTGGTAGGTGATGGTAGAGTTCACCCAGTACTAAGCCCTATACGGCGTGTGAAATTCACACATCAGGGTAGGGGGGCCAGTTCCTTTCCCTGTGCCAGTTATGGTTTCCCATGAAGACCTGGTACCCGAATAATCACTTTAGCTTGGGTGGAGCTGCAGGTGCCCAGAGTGCCTTGCCCGGGAATCGAACCCGGGACCCTCCGGTCTGCAGTACAACGCTCTACCCACTGGACTACCGCGACCCACACACACACACACATATATATATATATATATTTATATATATACACAAATATCATACATACATACGATCCCCACCCGTTCGACCAACGGATTCCCCAACACGGCACCTCAATCACCTTTTCTTGCTTAGACAGCCTCGAGTGTGGCCTTCACAGCCCACTCCTCAAGAACCTCGAACTTACTCCACGACGAAATTAAAAAATACTATGACTTTTTTAGTAGAAACTTATTTTTATGATGCCTTACCAAAACTACATACATGAAACGTAGCGTGGTTGGGGAAACGATTAACATGAAAGGATGGATGGATTTTTGGATGGACACAACTACCAAATAAATATTTTGTTACTCCTGACAAAACACAATCCAACATCCTACTCTACATCAGGTTCCTCTTCATCTCTGAGTACTTTCTTCCTTCCTTCATCCCGTCCAACATCCCATCCCGCGAGGGTCGAACGAAACATGATGCCGTCAGTAATGGACCGAATTTTTACTGACAGAAGATTTTTGGTTTGCGCCAACGCGTCGCCCACTGCAACCGCCGAGAGCCAAGGGGGGGGGTACTCGAGGGGGTGTGATGCGAGGGGCAAGAGCAGCGTCACCTGTCGCACCGCGATATCGAGCACCAATGCCGCCGTCGACCATCGTCCTCTGTCGACACCCTTGGCAACTGCCGATAAAGGGGGGGGGTTGGGCAGGGGGTGGTGGCCGGGGTGCGTGCGAGTACACCCGCGACGAGGAAGCGTGTTGAGCGAGGAGCAAGTGGGCGGGGGTGCGACGCGAAAGGGGGAGAGGAGGGGTGTCAGATGGCAAGGGGCGGGGGGATGTTTAAGCGGAGGGAGGGCAGAGGTCATTCGGGATCAGAGGCCAGGGAGCCAGCCGTCACTTGTCAGCGAGAGAGAGATGTGCCCCGGAGATTAGTGCTTATAAAATAAATGAGAGGCCAGCGGCTTCCTTTTTTTTATCGGCTCATCGTCGTCATTTATCGCCCCTCGATTCATCGAGACGTGCATTTCAGAGGCGAGGCTTCGAGGAAAGGCCACGGCCAAATGGTCGAGTCGCCAAAGCCATATTTAGATTGAGGGACGAGACTCCTCCCTAAGTCTAAGCACTGATACCGACGGCTGCCTCGATATTCCCGAAAATTAAATTATGAAGAAATGACTACGTGATCCCAAGGCAATGCCAGGCATAATGACGCCCCAACGGAAATATGAGTTTGGAAATGCCGAATACTTTTGCGAAGCCGCCCGGGAACCTGGGGATTCGGGAACAATTAACACCTATTATTCAATTAGCAGCTGTCGGTTTAATGTTATCCAGTATACATAGACAAGGTAGGTTTTAAGGTTGAGGGTTTTAAAGTTATGCATTATGGTCGTAATGATAAGATAGGCTCATTCACTTCTGAGCCACAACTAACACGGCAGCAAAGACCACAATAGCAGTAAATAGTTTTTGCCGCCACAGAACACACACACAAACACACACCTCCTTTCGTGTCCATAACATACATCATCCCTTCTGTCGTTAATCTCAATTACCAAATATCCTCCCTTCAAACACAGTCTGCGGCACCCCATCGCCTCTCGACATCCAATGCATTTCCTGCCGCCTTTTAATTTTCACAGCAAGGGAGTCCGTCTTCATCCCTCAAGCATCCGTAACTCTTCTTCATTTGCTTTTCATTCAGCCCATTTTACTCTCTCCTTTTTCACCACACACACATCTCCGAAGCTACCAATCTACGCTTTCCCTCTTGCCCTATCGACCAAATATCGGAGCCAAATCCAGACCACGCGTGCATACGTTGCCAAAGCATTCGTTTATTCTATTTTTAACTCCTTTTTTCGGACATGTTGTCTATTTATGTATAATTCACAATTGTAGCATAACCTTCATCATATCTGACGCACAGAGAAGTAAGACAATCAACACAACGTACATTTACAGACAATCTCTATCATATACCATAGCGATCTTAATACTACGCATACAATAGCGGTATACATTAAAATTAAAAAATGGTATACTATCTCATGGTTCTGCTTCTGTCCTGGTCCACGCATAACTAAGGAAATACAACTCATTGATTTACCTATTGACATCGAAAGCCCTTCCTAAATAAGCGAACTGTTCTACGCTTTCCAGCCCTTGCCATCCACATTTGTTTGATTAAGACCTACAATTTCTTGAGAATCACCCGACACGCATCACTCTGGTTCAGTCGTGCACTAAGCTATAACTGCAATCCCTTGGCTGACGGGCAACCTCAGGCTGATGAGCCGAAAACCTAACTGACATGATTATATCCCCCTCATACTTTCACCACCGTCTTATAATCTTATGAAAGGAACGCCCTTCCTCTTTCCTCAACGACCTGGTTCCGGATGGATATACTAGTACGCTTCAGACTAAAGCCGCTCATAACACTATTTTGGTGCTTCAAAGCTATATCTTCAAATTCGACTATCTTATATATTGATATTGTATTTCTTATTATGTGCACTCGAGTGGAAACTACGTAACCTAGAATGAAAAGTCCTGAACCGAGTTATATATCAATTTCTTTATCACCATTCACCTGTTTTTTATTTCCGCTTAATAGCAAAAGCAAAGAAAATTTAGATAAAATTCCTCAATTTTGTGATATTGCGGAGTAAATGTAAAATGTGCCTGTTTTTTCGCCTCCAATAGCCACGGCGCGAGTTGAACTTGATTAATAGAAGGTTTGAATACAAGCAAACGGAATTTTTGAACACACACAAAGGCTTATCTAAAGGACAATCTTTTACCCCAAACGTGAAATAACAACTTCTCCTCTACGGGATTCCGGATGAAAATAAATCTTTGACGTTTGTAACGTCTTGATAAATATATTAAAGAAAAAGCTTATCCCGTGAAGTCTGATCAAGAGATTATTTTACATTAATGGCTTTTCTATTTTAGAAAGGCGGGGAGGACGGCCGCAGCGACGGAAAACTTATTAAATATCCATAGTAGTAGTAGTTTTAAGGGGAGGCGACCGACAGCTAAGGTCATTTGCGCCATAGGGGATGGACAGGAAAGGATGAAGGGTGGAGGGAAACCCGGCGTCGGCATTAGCCTGCTCTTTACGAAAGGCGCCAAGGGGTCCGCAGTTTAACGTCCCATCCGACGGACCGCGTACTCACTCAAAGTGCCCTCCACAAAGCACCTCAAGTAGGGATCGAGATACCTCTGAAAAATATTCAACACCGCCGGGATTTGAACCCGCGCCCTCAGGGTGGGAAGCCAGTACGTTAGCCCCCGCACCATCTCGATCCCCTTAAATATCCATATGTATACACACATATATATATATACATATATATATATATATATATATATATATATATATATATATATATATATATATACACACACATATGATATGGAAAGTATGCAGAGGAAGGGTGAAATCGGTGCGCTATACAGCAAAGTTAAATTTTTATCGGGAAGTAAGAAAGGGAGATCTATGCTAACAGTTAGAGATAAGGCGGGTAAGGTAATAGTTGACGCAGGAAAGATCCAAGAGAGATGGAAGGAGTATATAGAAGAACTGTATAGTAAAGAGCTTAGACTGACAAAGTTGGACATAGAAAAGGAACATGACGTAGAGGAAGATAGCTTAGGTCCACGGGAATGTTAATTACCCCCACGGCCTTATTTAGTTTCATCTCCTTCAATGCCCTTTCTATCTCATTGTCTAGTATCCCTGGACCTAAGCTGTCTTCCTCTACGTCATTTTCTTTTTCAATGACTAACTTTGTTGGTCTGAGTTCTTTACTATACAGTTCTTCTATATACTCCTTCCATCTCTCTTGGATCTTTCCTGCGTCAACTATTACCTTAGCCGCCTTATCTCTAACTGTTAGCATATCTCTTCCTTTCTTACTTCCTGATAACGATTTAACTTTGCTGTATAGCGCACCGATTTCAACCTTCCTCTGCAGACTTTCCATATCCTCGCACTGCGTCTTCCGCCATGCTTCTTTTGCTTTATTTGTAGCCCGCCTAAATTTATTGTTCAATTCTTTATACTTCATTTTGCCTAATTCTGTATTTATATTCTTCCATTTTCGCCGCTCATCCATCTTTGTAATCATCTCATCCGTTATCCATGGTTTCCTAGTCCTTTTAGCGTTAACGGTTCCAATAGTGTCCTTTGCGGCTTTAGACAACCATTTCTTGATCATTTCCCATTTTTCTTCGATAGTAATAAGCCCTTTACCATCCTCCATGATTTTCTCTACCGCCTGCTTGTATTCCTTCCTTTTCAACCCAGTTAATGCTTCTACATTCCATTTTCTTACTAGCCGCCCCTGCCTTATCTTTTTGAAACCTACGCTACATTTCATAACAACTTAATTGTGGTCTGAGTCCGCATACGCTCCCGGGAAGCTGTGGGAATTTATCACACTGTTCCTAAACCTGTGTCTAACCAGGATATAATCTAGCTGATATCTTCCTGAGTCACCTGGCATTTTCCATGTATACCTGCGTCTTTTGTGGTGTCTAAACCAAGTGTTGGTGATGACTAACCCCTGTCTCCTGCAGAACTCAACTGCTTTCTCCCTGCGGTCATTCCTCGTGCCTAAACCGTAGTCCCCCACCTCATCAGCATCTCTTCCTTCTCCTACCGTCGCATTCCAATCCCCCATCACTATCAAATGTTTCCCTGCAGGAACACACGCGATCATGTCCTCTAACTGATCGTATATCCTATCGACCTCTTCTTCCTTATGGTTGCCCGGTGGCATGTATACCTGAATAATAACTAAGTTCGTCGGTTCTGCTTTTATCTCCACTAGTAGTATTCTATCCGTTACCTGCTCTATGTTGACTACGCTTCTTCCTAGCTCTTCATTTAATACTATGGCAACCCCTCGTTGACTCTCGTCCCCACCGCTGTATATTATTCTGTACTTATCACTCCAGTAATCCCCGCTATCTTTCCATCTCACCTCGCATAAACCTAAAATATCTATATTTCCCCTTTCCATCTCTCGTTTAACATTTTCCAATTTCCCTGTCCTCATCATTGTCCTAACATTCCACGTTCCTATTCTAACTAATGTGGTCTTCTTCTCCTGCGTCTTCTGTCCTGCTGCTGCTGGTTTTCCCTTGCAAGGGTTTCGTGGGATGACGACCGCGGAAGCCTTGCCTCCCCCGCTGCCGGGCACGACACACGGCCGATTGGGCCGAGCCCCGTGGTTGCCAGGACTCAAAATATCTCTATTGTCCATCATATTTTTCTTGGGAATGATAATTGAGGTGGTTTCCCGTTGCCTTCCTCAATAGTGTTTTTAACGTGACACCATCACTTACTGGCCGCCCCACTGGGGTCAGACGCCATTGCAGCCGCCTCCTTGAGGAACAGACGCTACGTGGACTACCTTTCGTCTGGCTCCTAACCTTCGACCTATCTGGCATGGGTGACCCTACCAGGAGCAATTTTTATTACTCCCGCCAGCACAGCTCTAGGGGTCATCGGAACGCACAAGCCCTTCCACCACGTCAAGGTTGTAGTCCGGGGAGGGATATATATATATATATATATATATATATATATATATATATATATATATATTAGATAAAAGGAAAAGGGATAGGAACCCACAAAAACGCTATCTCCTGGCCAGAATCGAGTCGTTCTTGGTTGTATTGATCACCCGCAGAGTTCAGTGTAAATTATGTTTCCCCGGTAGATCAAGTAGAGCAGTGGATGGGCATTCATAGATCCGCGGTTCAAGTCCCGGTCAAGGATATATTTTTGCTGTTATGATCTGCTCGATTCCGCCTTCCCCACCTCTCCTGATAGGAAACCATGAATTAGTTCACTGGTAATCACATTGCATATTGGCAGTAGGTTTTCGATAAACCCTGTGACGGCACGCGGAAAATTTTGGATATCAACTCAAAATGTGTGAAAAAAAATACTTGCCAATACCGCCGTATTGGACGAAATCAATTCAATACGGCGCTGAAGTTTTTTTTTCGTGTTTGATGAGAATACGTTGAGCTGGCCAATTTGACAGCAGGGTTGGCCCAAGAGTCTGGCAAAAACTTTAAAAATAAAATGTTATTTACATGTATTTTTTGCGAAATTGAGGCCAAATGCTTTAACATCCACCGACACAAACTCGTTGTACGTAACTTTAAGATTGGGCGTAAGTAAGTCAGAACGTTATCGAATAATTGTTCCATCTTAGCGCAACTGTTAGAACTTAAATTATGTGTTTGTATAATTTTGCATTCCGTCAGCCTTTAAAGGATGACCTTTGGCGGTTTCCACAGTGGAGGGGGCTGATTCCAACCTGTCTTTTCCCTTCGCCCACCCGCCAACTTCCACCAAATTAACCATCGCCCCCCACTAGTTCACGCTAGCATTGTGGTGGCTCCCCACACCCAAAGATACTACTATCTCGGGCCTTGGGAATCACGGGGGCATTACTCTAACATCAGACCGAGACACGAGGAAATGGCGCTCGTGATATCTGCGGGGCTGCATCAGGGAATTGCTTTCGTCAAGCGAATAATCGAATCTTATAAGCTCGGAAAGGGGTCAGGGAAAATGTTATTTCGCATGAGTAACACTCGAAATAAAAAACGATACAAATATTCAGGCATCGAATCAATGAGTATTCATTTCTTACACAAATATTTGGACACGCATAATTCCAACTCTTAAAGCATTGTAATGAAAAAAATGTCTCGCCAGAATTTTTGACAACCTAGGTTGAAAGTAATTCAAGGATTAAGTGCAAGTCAAAAGCTGGAGAAATGTCATTTGATGGAAAACCTGATGGAAAAATACATGTCGTATGAGTCCAACGATGAGCACGAGGGAAAAATGTGACCAAATATTGCAAATGTATCGTAGATGAAAGTAGAAAGAGTATTTAAGAAAATAACGCTCTTGCGGATCGGTTCAAGAAATCACTTTTCCCAAACAGAATTTGCGATGAAAATTCTAAGAAAACATTAAGCTTCACTGTTAAGTCGGTGAGAAAATTACACATTAACAAAGTAACATCACTGTAGCCAAACGAGGAAAGGGCAGGAATAGGATTGCGGACGGAAGGAAGTGCACAGAGATGAAGAAGGACTTGATGCAGAATAGATTGCTGGATTATGTTTTGTTTTTGATTAACAAAATATTTACTTGGTACTTGTGTCCAACCTACCTTAACTGGTAGATTACTTAATAATAATGATAATAGCAGTGTCATAATTTCCCCCGACAACCTAATGTCATACCACCAGTGGTGATTTGCAGTGTAACTTATACGAGTATGCAAAGGTATTTTGTCAAAAATTTTAATTCTGCGTATGTACTGCACTCAGTGAAAAAATTGTGCTCGGTCCTACGACGGCCATGAGCCAGCCATTCCTGAATGCAAGGTGGCGGCTACAAGGGCGAAGGGTGCCCAAGGAGGGCATGTCGCGTAGGAAAAGTCGGAATCCATATCAGAGTCAGTCGGACGCCCGGTTTGTGCCCGAGGGAGGGGGAGGGACCAGAGGTCGTACGCCGGTGTCAAGTGACCCTCGAGGGGGAGTCGAAGGAATTAATGGGGAGACCAGGGAGAAGGGTGGGGGATGAGACCTACCCCTCCATAACCCCCTTATATAGCCTAGGTCACACCGGGGGTTGAATCGTTCCGAAGAGGACTCCGTCCATATATAAATGTCACGTGTGTTTCTGCCATTTACGTGACCCTTCACCCCCACCCGACGATCTCCGCCAACGCACATTTTTGACTCTCGCCGAACACATCAACCCTTGAACCAATAAAAATTTTCATTCGGTGGGAGTGCCTTCCATTTTACAGCTATTAATACTACTGTAGTTTGACGGACCCCACTCCGGGTGGGACTCGCACCTAGACCATTGACCAGATTCCCTTTTGGGACGTTTTTCGCCGCTTTCCTAACCATTTGCAGAGGATTTAGAAAGTTACCAAATGGTTTCGACGGCTAAGGTTCCGAACAATTTCAAATATGAAGGAATCGTTTTAGATTATCCAACAACGTTAATTATTTCAATTCGATTACAAACATTATTTATAAAATTACAAATTAAATTAGGAAAAATCGAACACATTCGATTCCTAATTTTCACATATTCAATACGCTCATTACACAAGAGGATGTTTTCGCTAATATAAATGAGGTATTTTTGATACACTTCATGAATTTCATTCTTCAAGAACGTTAGAAGACCACAGTGCATCATACAAGGGTGAATTTTATCTTGTATGTAGATTCGCAATAATCGATTCGAAAGGCGTCTTTTGCATTGGCGTGAAATAAATTCTAACGCAAAAAAAGTAATTTTCCTCTTACTTTATTGACCTATGTTTTTCCTGTCAGTCATAAAAATTTTATCAGAATAATAATCATTTTGTGAAAATAATGATTGGTAATAGAGTATTGGCCTGCTTTCTTTTAGGCGTCGGTCGCGGGTGGGTCGCGGGTGGGTCGCCGGAGGTCTCGCCCGCGCCATGCGGAGCGCGGATGGCCTCCCGTGCCGAGCAACGCATTAATTCCGCCAATTCATCTCTCGGCGAGGCGCTGCGAACGCGCAGACTCCGGTCGGCTCCTCGGGAGGATGAATGATCTGAGCCGCGCGCGACCCCTCATTCACACCTCGACCGCTCCCGTCGGAACGAAGGAGAGAATTCCTTTCCTGTGCCTGCCAGAGAGTGTGAATTGATCGAACGCGCGCCCAAGTGATGATTAAAATTTCTGCGGGTGGTTAAAAAAAAACTTGAAGCGCGAGGACAATGGATTCGTTTTCGCAACTTTTTTACGTTGCCGGAACGCCAATAAAAATCTTCTCATAACAAGCACGGTAGTTATCAAAACATTTTATTTATTACCGCCGTTAAAATTGAATACCTCTTTCTCCTTTACATCCCTGAGGTACTTTACCCCATTTCACCCAAGAGGGAAATTCGTATTCTGATTTAGGGCAGTAGATATTTTTTTTCAAACATTGAAATTTTCAAAATGCATACAGTGTTTTTTTTAATGTCGCGATAGTCATTGTGTTATGCATTAATTGGCACGATTTCGCGGCATAAATGCAGAAAAACTTCAGGGGACTGATCTAAACTAAACTCCCTCAGAACATCGAGAATACGAATATCGGGACGATTGATCGAATACACGTATTTGCGCCAACCATTCTCACTTTCCTACATTTATTTACCTAAGCACGAAATTTATTTAGCTGTCAAATGCATATCCAAAAAAGTATTGGATAATTTTATGGAAAAAAAGAGAAAAATAGGACAGGTGATTTTGATTTCAACGTCTATTTTTGATCAAATGTACAACAGCAAATGATCAATCATGTCGGAAGTAATAAGAATTTCAAACGCGTAAAGCTTCGCTAATAGAACAACTTCCAGTGCTGAATTTGAAAATTATTACGTCCATCTCTCCATCCTGCCATTGCCCAATATCTCAAGACACTTCGTGACCAACAAGAGCACCGTATGCGACCATTGACACTATTTAACCCAGCAGGGAATTGGTGGTGACATCATCCGCCTTCCCTCAGAGCGAGACAGGGTGTGAGTGAATTCATCTGAAATTCACTTGGCACTGCGATCTCGTGAATAATCCTACAAGCACAGCCTCAAGTTTGTGTCAACTAAAATTCCTGGATATCTCGTTCTGGAAGGCATTATTGGACAATCCGCGATGAAGCTCATAAAAGCCAATAGTTTTGAAGGTTATAAAATATTTCAATTTAGTTTTCATGGAAATACATTATGTTATTTGGATATGGATGGCTTCGGCCGTCCTAGGATGAGAACAGGAAAAACTACGTAATATAGGGTTCACTACTGACCTACTACGGCTAATCAATACGGCAATATTTGGGGGTAGTTCTAACACCACGCCTTTCATGGGGAGCACATATCAGGACAATATGCGGATCAGCTTAAAATGAACTGAGCTTCTAAAAACGGATGGTGGGGAAATGTAAAGAGAAAGTTAAAGAGAGGTGTTATTTTGCTCTAGTTAGACCTCATTTTTAATATGCCGCAAGTATTTGGGGTCCTTGGGAGAAGATTTGGCAAAAAGAATTAGATTAGAAGTGCAGAGAATATCCGCCAGATTCGTTAAAAATTGATATGATAAGAACACAAGCGTGACAGGTCTCTCAGGGGAATTAGGCTGGGAACCACTTGAAGTGCGGAGAGAACAAGCGAGGCTTAGACTTTTAGAAAGGTTCAGAACAAGCGAGTTTAACAATAACACCAAAGGAATCATAATGTCCCCACACTACTTAGGTAGATCAGACCACAAAGATAAGATAAGGTAGATGGATACAAATACTCATTCTTTCCCCGAACAATCAGAAATCATAATAGTAAGAAACCGAAGTTCCTTCAGGAATATCGAAAAAATTGAATTTACAAGTCGAAAAAAAATTAAGCATTGCAAGGATATTAAGTGTATTTGTATTTTTAGGTGCATGTGTATAGTATGTCAGATGGTGGTTTGAGTACTTGCATGAGTGAGTGGGGTGTAAGTGTTCCTGCATGAATGCATGCCATGTTTTGTTTACGGATGGTATAAAATTGTGGTTTTTGCATGCGGTTTTTTTTCTTCTTTCTTAATTAAGGGTGGTGTCCCAACACCCCCGCCACACGCCCTTGCGGCGGCTTTCGGGGTATTAACTAGATGTATAGTATATGTAGGAGTCTAAACGCCAAATGACCACTGCGAGTGCATTTTCAACATCACATCTCCAACACTTTGCGAAGGAGAAAGATTTGAATTTTATCTCGACCGACTCTTGAAGGGGAACCCAAGAGAGCGCTAATTCCCCCGGACGAACGATAATAATTTGCTTAAAGAATAACGAGCCCCGTCATTGCATATGCATGTATTGAAGATGGAAAGATTAAGAGGAATCGGTGCGAATGAAAGATCATCTATGGAAAACAATAGAAGGCGAGATGCGTGGGAGTCAGGGTTCAGTCGGGTCGAGGGAAGACCGTCGGTGGGCATTTCGTAACTCGAGAGGGAAGTGACGGGCAAAGGAATCGAACCGATCACTTCTCTTAAGGTCACTGCGGAGTAGAGTTATGGGGCTATTATCGAAGAGGACGTGCACGCCCGAGGTGCTTTTAGCTCGTTTAATTCTCCGAAGCTGGCTCTAGGCTTTCGAAACGGGAGAGCAAAAGCGAGGACTCGAAAACACCTAAACGCTTTGGAGCGAGGGAAAACTCCTCTCGAAGCGAGTCGCATGAATTGAATACCAATTGAAAATCAATAAAAATCACCCGAATGTGGTGTGATAGAGTCATGCGAATCCTTCAAAACTTCGCATACCGACTTATACGACTCGTACGTTTTATGGCAGAGTGTCTCTTAAAAACAACCCATCGACCCAGGAATATATATTCTAAAGATTTATGTGTAAAAAAATAGCACATTTTTAAAAATGACCCACTTTCCTTCATGGATTACATTCATATATTTTCTCTTTCCTTTTCTCGGGATAGTAATTCTGTCATCGAGTCATTCAATAATCATAACTTTCCCTTTACATCTTGTAACACTAATCTCTTACCGTCTTCAGTTCCACAATCGATGACATCTTCGCCAAATTAAAACCTCTTTCGCATTCTTCCACCTTCCGCAATAGCATCACATAGTATCGCAGTGGACGATGTCCTCAATTAATTTTTTTTGCGGCGTGTTCGCTCGTCATTTCACAACCTCTTTAACCTCTCCAAAGCACCTTCTAACCTCCCTCCACTTTCTTTCAAACTCAACACAAGCTTTTCCGACACTTTCCTCATATGCACGAGGTCTATTTGTATTTTTATCAATAATAACACGGCCTTCTGATTCACGCATCGTGTACCATTCTGTAATTGTTTTCGGGCCTTCTCCCTCTCTCTCCCTCGACATTCAGGGACGTGGTAGTCCAGTGGGCAGAGAGCTGGGCTACCGACCGGAGGACCGGGGCGAAAGGTCGGGGACGCTCCGCGATGCCATATGCTTCACCCAAGCTATTCTTTCGAGCACCAAATCTTCAACCTCGGGCAAAGCAGAGAAAGACAATGGCCCTCCTATCCTGTCCATGAGTGAATTTCACACGCCGTCAGACTTAGTCTCGACGAACTCTACACTAACCTAGCAATAAAACCTACGGGTTGATAACTGAGGTTTCGCCTCCTTCCTCGATAATATTTTCTCAAACATAACTCCATACTCATTTTAAATCAAAATAAGTTCTCTTCAAAACAGTCTTGGCATTAATTAATGGACACTCGTGAACAATTGAACGGAAAACATGTGACGATGAAAAGCAAGATCTGGTGAGTTAAAGATTTAGAATTATACCATCGCGTACATAAATGTCCATAGCACGACTTTGCACATGCTACCATGGTGATTATTTTTTTATTTGCATTTATTATTGCACCGCACCAAGATGACAGCAAATTCATTATCTTTTATTCTCGAGCTCATGTGACCACTGTCACCGTTCTTTGTTTCCATCGAATTCCAGTCGGACCTAAAATGCGTGCATCTTGGCTTCCATGCTCGCCACCTTTCCCAATGGGGATAGCAACGCACTGCCCATTATCAATTTTTATCCGTTGATATTTTGACAAATATCAGGTCTCAGTTTGTAAATAAAACCTTTACGGTTGGATATATGACAGGAGGGATCAACGTTTGAAAAATAAGTGAGGGACATTGCGATTGGAACGGAGATAATGTGTGTAATAATTACCACAGATTGATGACACAATTACTGGTGTAGAGCACTCGCCATTACCAAAGAGATTAATTTCATGGCTCTTTCACAGGTGTTTCAGAACCCATTGCACAACAATCATTTAGGGCTATTATATTTGATTCCCCTAAAATAAGGATCGACCCTCAGTGGACACACTTGGAACAAGAATGAGGACATGAGCACCATTTATAAATAACGGAACTTCTGCAATCATAAAATTACCGCCACTTGTCCCAACCGAACGGTTACCGAGACGCAAACACCGCCCGCCTGCCAGGCTAACTACATTTTGGCTTCCGAAAGCAAAGGATATGAGAAGAAAGTATTTAAAGCCCGAAATGGCCAATTTTTAAGCGAATGTTTTCCCTCCCAAAAGGGGAAAGAAGCCCGTGAGATGCAATCCCGAAGCAGCGCGAATAACGAGATTTGCTGGCGGAATTACTGACTGACCCGCGATCAACGACCACATGCGGCTGCCCCCGGGGCACACGAACCAACCAGGGGAATCCACCACTTGATATAGTGCAAAATATGTGCATAAATTACACAATGCTGCCGTTTTATTGAGCCCACGAAGCATGCATGGGGATTTTCAACCACATCATTGCACGCATATAAAAGTCACATTAATGCTCCAGTGAAATTTATTTAACTGGAATCAAGAAGCTGTTTTAATTCACTTCTAAGAAACCCGCCTTCATTAAACCATGGCCGTCAACGGAAGAAGGCATTTCTGCGAAAATAAAAGCGCCGTGCCATTAAACAGTCGTATCTACCCTTTCCGCCATTAATGCTTGCCGTATCTTGCTTGCTTCAAGGAGTGAATTTTAATAATTTAAAAGCGATTGATTCGAATATTGACAATCCCTCGCATTAAAATGAATGTTCCCTCGCCTATTTGAATCAATGGAATAAGAACAACCAAGTAATGATTCGCCCAGTCAGGAAAACAATGAGCATGAGCAGACATAGTTTCGAAAATATCGGCAGCCAAAAAAATGTTGCGATGGAAGCCGTTCCCTTGGAATCGCGGATAAGGATTATGTACTTTCAGGGAATCGGTCCCGCAGCAGCGTTTTTTTTTTAACATTCACATCCACAATATACATAATATTCCAACCTGGATTCAAATGGAAATATTCTAACATCAGGAGAGTGTGTAATCTCATACCTCGGTCGATTTTAAAGTCTGACAGAAAAGGATAACTCCAATAAAATATACGCCTTTGGCCACGTTAATAGCCATTAAAATTCTTATGCATATTCGGTGCGCTTAAAAAATATACTGCTTCGGACTACATTCCTGAATAATTAAGATTTTACTAATATACATGAACATATAATATTCATTCATGAAGAATTGGTGTTCTGACAAACCCCCTCAAACATTCCCTTGCGTCCACCGACGTTGCATAATGAGGATGCGGTCCAAGATAGCCTTACACAGGAGAGAGCAAAAGTTAAAATGGTATCGAGATGACATCGAAAGGGAACAAAATGTATTCGTAAATTGCCACGAAAATTTTGTTCATCACAATTGTAAATTTTTAAAATGTTATAGATTATTAAAATAAGTAAGTAACTATAAAAAATAGTATCATCAGGGGGAATAAACAGTGGACGGAGGGAATTTTGATTGGCGATGAAAGCCGTGATAGAGGGAGGAAGAATGCTAGGCAAGCTAAGGGAAAGGAGGGGATTAAGATAAGAGTCCAGAATTGAAGGACCTCGATGTTGTGGAGTAGGATGTGCTGTGTTAGGTAATGATCAGAAATAAATTAGTGGGCTAGTATGTGTGTCCTTTCAAAACTTATGTTAAATGTTAAGACTGCCTTAATAAACAAAATCAAATATATCTATTCTAGGGGTAGATGAGTTCCTGTATTTCTTGAAAGCAATCCATCCTTGATGAGAAATTTATTTTTATTAAGTGTAAAAAGCGGTGCTATAGGTGTAACCCATACCGATTACGCGTAAAGAGGCTAAGATGAAACAATCGTGACGTTTATGATAAAGATGATGAAGCTTCTATGAAACCACTAAAGCGAATGATCGGGGCATATCGATAGCGATAGACTTCTGAGAGTTTCAGGATGAGAAGACGACCGCTGAATTGAAAAATCGGGGAACAGGAAGGTTCGGTTGGCTAACGCACTGGCTTCCCACCCAGGTGGTCATGTGTTTAAGTCCTGGCGGCGGCAGATATTTTTCAGCGATATCCCGATCCCTACTTGAGGTGCTCTGTGATTTGCACTTTGAGTGAGTACGGCGTCCGTCGGAGGGGACGTTAAACTGCGGACCTCTTGGAGCCTTACGTCATTAGAGTAGGCTAATGCCAACGCCGGGTTCCTCTCTACCCTTCATTCTTTCTCCTACATCCCTAATGGCGCAAATGACCCCGAGCTGTCGGTCGCCTCCCCTAAAAACCAGTCCTACTGTAGAAAATCCTCCACTAAGATAAATATTTCCCGTTTTCACAGAGTCCCCAATATGTTAAGCAAATAAAAGGAGTTAAATGATTCTGCATGAAATTCAAATAAACTATCTTTAGGAAGTTGTTCTGCTACTTTTCTGATGTGGCAGAAGTGTAATCAGGTGCGGCTGAATAACCGTAAATAATAATAATGCGATATAAATGAATTAAAAAAAACCGGTACAGATTTGCGCCGCCTTGCATACGATTACGGGATCATCAATGAAGGGTTTCATAACATAGGACTTAATCCGCCGACAGGTTTAAATGTCGAGTTAAAAGTAAATTATCTCAGTTTCTGATCAAATACCCAGGACTAGCAGTATGTGGGACTAATATTTAGTTTGCACCATCTCCGCGAGGCAAGACGTGCAATCTGCAATTATTCAGCTCACTAGGAGTCGTCGAGTGATTTTGTTCATTTAAGAGCGAGGTAGTGAGCCAGCGTTGGACTTCCGAAACGCACGATGGGGCATTGGGCCGGGAGACTGTTTTAGGTGAAGTATGGATGACGCTGATGTGGACGAATGACGGAGATCTCATTTTTGAGACCAAGAGATTCGAACGGGGCTGGCGACTGGTGGATCCACGACGCTCGGCATTACAGTATACAAGGGGTGCATAAAAAAGTATCGGTAAAATTTTTACCCGACGTGTGATAAGTGAAGTGCTGGATTCAGACCGTCGGTTTAAGGGTGCGCATGATCGCAGATCGTATTGGCATTGATAAAATGACATTGCACACACCATTATCACTGAAAAATTGGCAATGCGAAAGATCTGCGCTAAATTCGTCCCGAAAGTTTTTGGACGGACGAACAAGAGAAAAGGCGGTGTCTGCTTGCAAAGACCTTCTACAACGACATCGCGACGATTCCCCAACCCCCTCACAGTTCCGACTTGGCACCAGCAGACTATTTCCTATTCCCTATAAAAGTGTAATCCTTCCTCAAAGGACACCACCATGGGACCCTAAATGCCATCGAAGAAGCTTGCACGCGTACCCTTAAGGACCTTCCGGGATGCACCAACCAGGGAGCCTTCGGATCGTGGAAAAGGCGCTGGCAAAAGTATATCAACGCTCAAGGGATAATCTACTTTGAAGAATTTAGGTGCAGCGTAGAAATAGCAGAAATAAATATATTTTTCCGAAACTTTTCCCGATACTTTTTACACAAACCATGTAGCTTGTTGGACTAGGCTTCTTATACATTCAGATCCCGAGCTAAACTCGTTCAAAGCTGCAGCCCTTGTCACTCCTTCCCCTGTATTTTAGGGAGTGATCCACCTTTCTCTCCATTAGTAATGACTGTTACCAGGAACAAGACGACTTGGATCCGTCCAAGAATAAAGTGGTCCCTCAAATCTGCCCGTGGAGCACTGGCCGAGTTCGCGAACTTTCATACGATAAAGATGTCAGTGGTTAGTGGGTTTTATCAAATGCAAAACAGTCCGTCTTAGCACTCAACGAGTTCCATGGGAAAGGTCAATGATTTAAGGCGTCTCCCTGCTCGGCTTGAAAGAGATGAACGATCCAGAGCGGGAGCCGGCCGGCACGGCGACCGGGAAGGGGGACCCGGCGCAACCGGAGGGGGCGCGTTACTTAGGCGCGCTTCCATTTCCGAAGGCGTCCGTCCTCAAAGAGGGGGCGGCGGAGGGAGGGAGAGGGGGCAGATGGGGGTGGGGGGGAGAGGAGCACCGTGAGGCATCACCGGCACATATCCGCCGCGTACATCACCGGCAGCGTTTTCCTTGGCCTCACCCGAGACGAAGTTGCCAATAATTCTCCCCGAAAAACCAATGGATGATTTACGATGATTTCTGGTCGTTAGGCGAGGTGATCCTTAAATTTGGGAAAGTAAACACTCACCACGCTCCCTGAGTTCACGAGAAAAATCAATTTTCTTCATCCGTGAAAAGGAGAACAAAACTAAAAGAATCGGGAGCGAGGAAAACTTCCTCGACCTTGAAGTAGGGGTGCGACGGGACGAGATCTTTCCGTACACGGCTGCCGAAGTTATGCGGTAAAACGATGGATCTTTATGCCAAGAACTTCTAAGAACAATATCGATCATTATATGTCTGAATTTAACAGAAATTAGAAAACATATGCTATTAATACTTTCAGTTTTATCACTACCCAAGAGACGTGATAGTTCATGGGGTAGAGCGCTGGCCTACAGACCGGAGGGCCCAGATTCGATTCCCGGGGACGCATCTTGAGCATCCTAAGTTTCACCCATGCACTGTGATTAAATCAAATCAGAATGTCTAATTGGAAGCGGTTTTTCAAGCACCAAATCTGTCGGAGAAACCACAGGTGACACAGGAAAAGGAACTCGCCCCCCTTAACACCCACCCTGCTAACGACACGTGGACTTCACATCACCCTATCGATACATGTACGATATACCCTCACCAATCGCAAACCAGTCTTTGGGGGGTCGTGGCTGCGGCGGTTTACGTAATTAGCAAGACGAAATACTCTGATACATTCGGATTGAGTTGTCATTTTCAATTTTGCGATTTAATAGACACAAATAATACAAAATATCTTATCTAGGCACTAAAAATATTCATTATGCTAAAAAAAAGTGGTGTTTAGCTTGAGAGAAATTGGAAAAATAAATCAAAAACCTTTTGCAACAGAGGTATACATTACTTAACATACATTTATATAACATTTACATACTTAACATTACATAACTTTCATTAATGAATAAAACTCTGGAATTAGTCTTGAGATATTGAGGCCGATAATTTGTGGAAATCCATTTGTAAAGCACGGAGACAGAATCAAAGACTTCACGTTCCCAGAGGAAAGAATTCGTTGTTGCCATCGATGAATTCTCTTCTATTCAAGAAAATTCCCTATTCCCTGTATCAATAAATTATATATTCTTATATTGTGTTAACAACAAATTCTTTCCTGTGGGAAAGCAAAGTCTTTGATTCTGTCTTCGTCTGGGATTTGCCTTGAGGTTGAATGTGCTCGGCGATGAACATATGAGGGGAAAATGATACCCGCGTGAATTGAATTACACTGTCAATAAAATTCCCGGATAAACGTTACTGTAATTATAAAACCAACAAAGTCATGCTTTTAGGTTTTCTTGTAAACTTTATGCGTGGTATTTCATTTTTACTGGAAAAGTTTCATCGCCATCAGTAGTCATAATATGAACAGAATAATTCTATCCAAAAGTGAACGATATGGGAAGGGGAAAATCAGATTTCCCAGTCAATTAACATATGACGATTTACACCCTTCACTTATTCATCGCTGCTCTCGCCGATGAATGATAATTACAAATATTATATCAGGCATTATATCAAGGCAACTTCCGAACTGAGAATACGAAAAATTCTACTAAATAAAAATATCCACTTGAATGCATTTTTTCCTTCGTTGCTACAAAAACACACTTATTTTATAAATCAACTCATTTCCTTCATAAGGTCAACTAATTACGTCACTGCATACATGATTTCTGCCATTGAATAATATGGGTTTAACCAGACTTTAATGTTCCAAATACGAATAAATAAATAAACTTTGCGAATATATTTATGTTTTTAAAGCTTATTTCTTGATTTTTGCCCTCAAGAAACGACATCCCAAACACTTGGACCGCCTGCCTTACATTATCTTGCAAGGGGACTCTCGAGAATTAATTTGCCTTTCTTTCATTAAATAATGCCTGATGAGTATTAGCGCCAAAAGGATGCTAAATATTTACACCGGCAGTGGTCGTACGATGCGTCGACTCCAACGCGAATTCCCAGGGAAAAAATATCGATAGCATTTCCCTCATATGACAATAATATAGGAATACTCCGCGAAATAAATATAACAAGACCGGGACTTGGGGGTGTGTGCGGAAAACCTGCCTCACCACTTCCCGAAAGTAAGCAAATAAACAGAGTTGGCGTGGACCTGATGCGTTGGTTCGAGGGGGTGGTATGGGGGAGGGAGTGGCCGAAAGGAGGAGGAGGAGGGGCGGTCCTCACGGCACTCCCCGGCGGGTCCCAGACCGAGAGGACGGGGGAACATTATCCCTCTCTGCCGCCAGCCTCTGTCCATCATCCCGAAGGAAAACATCCGCGAGGGATCCTTAAAAACGGCTATTCATCAGACCCTCGTGCCCCGCACGGGGTTAAGGGCGGTCATCCCGGGTGGAATGAATCAAAGTCGCCCCGACAGCCGCAAACTCCATTAATCCACTACTCGCGTCGAGATAAACGCAGGAGTCGACACTTCCGAAACTATGGCGAAGATTCGCGAGGATTTATGTGGAGTGATACATTCCTTCCGGATAAGAACGCCCTCGGCGTAGAAATATTAAAATTCTATAAATTATTTCACTGCTCGCGAAATGTGTTCCGTGGGTCCGCAGAAACTGTCCTAGGTCTCGCCATTGTAGTACGCTCACACGAGAAATGAAAATTATGTCTACGGATACTAGAAAACATTTATATTTTTTTATGCTTTGATATTGCCAGGAAGTTGAAAAGAAGCGTCTGCAAAAAATGGGACAAAAGAATTCATAGAATTATTGAAGAATAAAGATGAAGAAATTCACTGGCGCGGAAGAGATGCAAGAAGCGAATAACGACGGACAAATTAGGATTAATTATGAACCGCATTAAATGTGTTGTCTCCGGCGTAACTTTGTGGAATACCAAAGTCAATAATATCATTTCAATATGAACCGTATAGTTTTAGGCTTAACTTTGTGGAAACCCTCCATATTGGAGAGAAATTATATTTAACATCTGTGATTTCCACCACGCCATTTCTATTTTCATACGCGGAGATGTATATCATCTTCACCTGAAGATAATATGAAATGTTGAATACCGGGTAGGGTGGAATGAAAATAGGGTTGTGGAAATGACAAGGGTTAAAATCATAGCTCTCCTATACCGTGAAATATGAAGACGTGAACTACAGGGCAGAATTAAAGTTTATGATAATGATGGCCTCGCAGACCTACAACAATTGCTATTAGTAAAAGTATGAAATAAGATTTTAGTGGTTCCAACAGATGAATTTGCACTCCCTAATAAGCAACCAATCAGTAAACTGAAACAAACGAAATGGCTGTCCTTAACGGGATTCCTAGCAGTTTCTGAGGAGATTCTTACTACCGCGGTCAAAAACCATGCGCATTCGATTAATAATTTTCTCCACAGACGTAGGATATTTGGCTAGGTAATTATTTCAAATTACTAAACCTGAGAGGCTATGTCTTCAATTTCATCAATTCAATCATCAATTGTCATTTCATCAATTCAATCATCAATTGTCTACATTATGTTATTACAATTGAGCTGAAAGCGGTGAGCTTTGCCGTAAGCTGTAAAACCAATATCAATTTCATAAAATATAAAATTTTAAGTTGACAAGGTTATATTTGCATGGAAGTTTGGAAATGCAACTGAAAGCATTGCCGTAGCACTTTGACATCCTTTTGTTCCTGAAGCTAAATGGTTTTCTTAGTTTAGGCTTTAAGCCGCAGGTCTTGGACGGACACAGGCCAATTGATGCCTAACCCATGAAAGTCAAAAGTAGGCCTGCGCAGAAGTTTGTGGCGACGGAAATGTTGACCACTTAACATACGATACACGTATTATTACCTAAAATGCAGACCCAGGCTTCCCTCCAGTAATTCTAGTGTCCTTTCTGTTTACGTATGCTGCATTTTTAAATTAATTGCATCATTTTATATCGCAAAATCCCACTCCACTCCACCCAAATGCATATCTCGGAGAAATATATAAATGTGTGATATTCGTTGCAAATATGAATTCAATCTGCAGATTTAGTCAGCTCTCATTGGGATGTGAATTTTTGGGATAGATTTCACTCTCATTAGGTGTTACTTGCATCCTGGTGAGGACGAATCAGCTAAAAATTGATCTCTTCATGCGGAGGGCAAGTATAAATGCTGCCAGTTATCCTACGTACACGTCGAATTCATGATCATATACAGGACTAAGATTTGTTTATGTAAAGATAGACAAGCGAGTCTAATACTTTCCGGGTAAGATATCTGAAAATGGGAAATTTTCGTAAAATTAAAAAAATGAGGAAACGGAAGTGAGAATTCTTTCAAAAAAAATAAAAGCCGAAGTCTTTTTGTCTGACTGTGGGTTCAAAACCCTAAAGGAAATTTTGCTATGATTTTTATAATTTGGCAGTGACTTGATGCAAATGTTGCTCGTTGTCACGCCAACGCAAAATCTCAATTCAAAACTTTTATCACTTATCCAAAGATTTCCTAAATGAAATGCATCAGGATAATAAATTTAAACGAACTCAGGTTTTAAGTTCGCGTTTTAATTGAAACAGATGTATCTCCAGCCTTGCGTCCACACGTCCGTACGTCCATAAAGGATCAGGAAATGAAGCCACTTATTCTTGAAAGCAGAACGATACAGCAAACTTATTTTGCTCAACCGTGGACTAAATATATATTATCATAAATCGTACAACTAAGGGTTTATTTCAAAGTTTCAGCCAGGAAAAATTTTTGTTAATACATTAATTAGCTTAAAATTTTTGTTGTGTTAACAGAAATTGGAAATTCTCCGATTAAAAAAAAACACTGTCAGCATTCCCAAGTTTTTCGTCAACATTATGCATGATGAATTGATTTTGTGACGTAACTAATGATAGTTGTCGGCAAACAGCAGGAAATATTGTTGATTATATGTATATGGTCTTTAAAACTTTACTTGCAAAACATATTAGTTTTCCCTCTAAATGAAATTGGGGAGATTCGATAACATTATCAGTTTTTAGATCCTCAAATAAGTACCCCAATTCCATACACAGTACGGTAGATTGCGGAAAAAGCCGGCGAGGACTTGGCCCCCTCACCCGCCCCGTCACACCGGGCTTATTACCGCTGTTGACGGATTCGATTGTCCTGTTATTCCTTTCCATCATTTTCCAGGGGAATGTAGTTACATATTTTACTCTCGCCTGGTACATTAATAATGCTCTTAACGTGAAACCTTTACTTAAATGGTCTCTCCACCGGGGTCTTCGCTGCCATCGCACTGAGGAACACACGCTGCGTGGAGATCCTTTAGTCATACTTCCAAAAGTCCTTTTCTTTAATACGTACGTGGTTTTTTGTAAAAAGTATCGGGAAAAGTTTCGGAAAAATAGATTTATTTCAGAGGTTAAATCGAAACCTCTCGAAACTCTTTAAAGTGCAACCCTTGAACGTCGACACACTTTTTCCAGAGCGGCTTTTCCACGACTTGAAGGCTCCATGGAAGGCGGAGGATTTCGGAAGGTCCTTAAGGATACGCGTTAGAGTTCTTTGACGTCACTTGGGGTCCCATGGTGGTGATTTTTGAGGGAGGATTTCACTTCTGCTGAACTCTAAGGGGGTTGGGGAATCGTCGCGATGACTTTGCAGAAGGTCTTCGCCAGCAGAAACTAGACTCTGCTCTTGGTCGTCTGTCCAAAGACCTTCGGAACGACGAGTTCAGCGCAGATCTTTCGCATTGCCAAATAAATGTTGAGTACTAATGGTGTACCCTGTCATCTAATGCCAAAACCAATACGATCTGCGATCATGTGCACATTTTAACCGACGGTCTGAATTGAGTACTTTACGTAAACACGTCAGGAAAAATGGTTGCCGATACTTTTCATGCAAACTTTTTACATTCTCGATGAAATGACTTCGTTCCGATGGAAAAACTCGAGCGACTGTCGGGATCACGCGGGCGCTTACCTTCGATCAAATACATGGACCACGGGGGGGAAATGAGTGCCAAAGGCAAGGTGACAATGCCACACGATCGGAACCAGAATATTCGCAAATGAATGTCAAATAGAGCAGGCCAGAGAATTGCGCCAGATGACTCCATTTAAATGAATGAAGAGAGCCACGAAAAATGTTCAAACTCCACTTGTGAAAGATATCGACCACTAGATAAATATAATTTCATGAGAATTCATTGCGATAAAACAATGGATAATGGCTTAAAGCATCGATGGCGGAGGTTACAGGGCTTTTTTCCGATTCATTTGTTCATAGCGATTTAATCTTTGATAGGGAATAATTTTTCTCTCTTGTATAAACGCAGGAATATTTTCTTCCCTCCTCGTATAAACGCGGACGAGTCAGACGTCGTTCTTCAAGGGCAGGAAACCCGATTTTTGGAGTACGTACACTACTTTTCGCCAAATTACAAATAAGCGCGACTGATTTATTCCACTCATTACCACCCGAAGCCTCGATCTCACACGAGACTAACCTTAACCACCGCCGGACTGGCGGTTGACAGGGAGGCCTCCAACCGCCGCGCCGGAGATCACGAGGGCGGGAAAAAAAGAAGGGGCGGGCGGGAACACCCGCGGCTCGCCACCCTCGGCTGCAGGCCGCAAAAACACTAATCCACAATTTACTCCCGAGGGAGAGGAACATGCTTCCCCAGGGCGCGTTCCTGGGGGAGCCCGCCACTCGGCCCCACTGCAGAACAGCGCCATCAACCCTGTCGGTTGGGCCCTAGGGGGGAATCGGAATGCGACGCCGAAAGGCCCCTTTAAGGGAAGGAGGTTACCTGTCTTATCCGACCAGAAGATGGTTCTCCGCGGACGAATGACGCGGGACTCGGGGTAAAAAAATAAATGAATGCATATAAATGTTCGCAAAGTGCTTTCGATTCATCACTTATGTAAACTATCCCCCGAGGTCCAGGAGATGGATTCTCCCGAAGTTCCCCCTCCATCCCCATCCCGGGCTTCTCACGCTCTTCGCGACGCCATCACTTACGCTTTTTCCCTCCCTCCCACATCCATTCCTCCCGGCCGCGCGAGAATACTATAGTCCCCCGAAAGCACTACTTAAACGTCGTCGATAATGGGATTCCTAATGGTCGCCCATCTGTCCATTTCGTACACCGAGCGACGTAATATTTCGCGTGTCGATCATCCCCTTTTTAAAAGCATCTCTTACACTATCGGTCAATCTCCTAAGATGACAAGGATCCGATTGGGGCGATGGATCGTGGATTGAATTCGAACTTGAAGCGTACAGCATCGAACATTAGTGATCCCGATTCCTTTGAATTTATAATGTGACCTGTGATTCCGTACTAGGGCACTTTAAAGAGTACGGCACTATATTCGTCTGGCGGGTCGTTCAACTATGTGATTCGTACTTCGAAATCTTATAAAAAGAGAAACCTCATACCAACTCCGAGGTTCTATCCACCCTTCTTCACCATTTTCCAAATGATCCTACCTTTCGCCAAGTTCCCATTCATCCCGATGACGAAGATTGATGGCTGACAAATGATCCCAGCGGTCGACCTGTTGAAATAAAGCCCCCACTTATACTGCCACTACTATGATGTACGTAACTACGCCCTCTTAAGACAACCAAGTAGGAGTAGTAGTATTTAGGGGAGGCGACCGACGTTTGAGGTCATTTGCGCCATTAGGGATGGACGGGAAAGGATGAAGGGTGGAGAGAGAAACCCGGCGTCGGCATTAGCCCACTCTTTAACGAAAGGCGCCAAGGGGTCACACAGTTAAAGTCCCATCCGACGGACGGCGCACTCAGTCAAAGTGCTCTCCACAAACCACTTCAAGTAGGGTTCGGGATACCACTGAAAAATATCCGCCACCGTACCATCCCGATTCCCGTCCAAGTTATACATCAACTAAGAACATACCCTCGTCCGTATCTTCTTAATGTTCGTAAACGCTCCAGACGGACGCATGCGTAGGATCGTCTTAGGAAATCATTTTTAAGAGCGATTTTAAGTGTATTAAATACATTTTACGATATTTTTAGGAGAAGAGCCAGATTTCATAAGACAAAAAGACTACGCTATTGTTGGCATCCTTCTACTTAGTGATATCCGCATTATTTGTTCGAAGATTATAAGGGGAGTCAAAAAATAAATCATTTGGGGAAATTAAATAAAAAGTGTGTGGAGTGGAATCTACGAGTAAATGAGTAATCTACGGCGTGGTAACTGCTAAGATATCCTAATCATTAAAAATAACACTATTTACGTTGCTAGATATATCTCCCCCTCGACAACTCTTTCTAAATCAATTAAAGTGATTGCCATACCTAACGGTGTGAATTCCCCGCGTGGAGATCACGGAATGATAACCAATCATTGGCACCGTTTCTATAATCACAGAAAAAAGACGTTGGTCTAAGCAACAATATTATTATGCCTGACATATCTCACTTCACACAGGCATTTTTTACCTTTTTCTAAATTTGCAAATCGTCTTAATTTCTCTCAACATAAAGAGGGAGTGAGCTTGAATCACTGTGAATCAGCCATGACGATGACTGCGGCAATCGAAGGGATTTTCAAATAACTCTCTCGCACCAAATCGGGCAAGACGCCATTCGACAAAAAGACCAAGGTACAAAATTGACAACCGCTCAGAAATCGCATATTCCATGCCTCCCAAAAGCTCCCAAATTTACGGCCCGTCCTCCCAAAAGTTGGCTCGAGGCGTGGGGTTTGATGAAGAGGCAGCGGACGGAACAAAGCGGCAAGACCCAACGCGTCGAAGTCAAATCTCCCGCTCCGGCGATTGAGAGCCCTCGATTTAATTAATAATGCCACCCGTCGACTCTTTTTAATGCTCCCACGTCGCACACCCGAGCCTAATGCCCCTCACCCATTTGTATTTTATTAATATTATTACTTATATAATAGAACTATCCTCCCTCCATATCTCTCACGAGGAAGAAATTTGCATCGATTTCCGCTACTTAGCCTGCCCATGGCTCGTATTCCTCCCCTCCCCTTCTCTCCCCGTGGCAAGCTCAAAGGCTCGAGTATTCGACTGGATATCCCAGCACATAAATTCGGCATCAATCGCTGCCATCACGGACTACGCCAATGGAAAACGCGTCTCCCAGTGGCGCCCACCCCTGCCCCCGTCGCCTTTCTATGTTATTTGCGCGGATGACGAAAGAGGCGTTAAAATACTCCCCGCTGAGAATGCCCATCAACTCTGCACATGCGAGAGTTTACCAGAGGTAAGGTAATTAGTTAAGAGAATAGACACATATATTAATAGGTATATAAAATTTGTGCATGGATCCTTAAACACGCTCAATTATTTACCCAAAAGTATATAAATAAATAAACAAATAAATACATATATAAATGTATATATACACACACACACGAGTATGTATCGATAAT